>NC_048591.1:45723094-45760594 GCF_013265735.2 Oncorhynchus mykiss | reverse complement strand
CAATGATAGGTTCACTGTACTGTCCTACTGCATCACTGGCTCAATGATAGGTCCACTGTACTGTACTACTGCATCATTGGCTCAATGATAGGTTCACTGTACTGTCCTACTCCATCACTGACTCAATGATAGGTTCACTGTACTGTCCTACTCCATCACTGACTCAATGACAGGTCCACTGTACTGTCTTACTCCATCACTGGCTCAATGATAGGTCCACTGTACTGTCTTACTCCATCACTGGCTCAATGATAGGTCCACTGTACTGTCCTACTCCATCACTAGCTCAATGATAGGTCCACTGTACTGTCCTACTCCATCACTGGCTCAATGATAGGTCCACTGTACTGTCCTACTGCATCACTAGCTCAATGATAGGTCCACTGTACTGTCCTACTCCATCACTGGCTCAATGATAGGTCCACTGTACTGTCCTACTCCATCACTGACTCAATGATAGGTCCACTGTACTGTCTTACTCCATCACTGGCTCAATGATAGGTCCACTGTACTGTCCTACTCCATCACTGACTCAATGATAGGTCAACTGTACTGTCCTACTCCATCACTGGCTCAATGATAGGTCCACTGTACTGTCTTACTCCATCACTGGCTCAATGATAGGTCCACTGTACTGTCCTACTCCATCACTGGCTCAATGATAGGTCCACTGTACTGTCCTACTCCATCACTGGCTCAATGATAGGTCCACTGTACTGTCCTACTGCATCACTAGCTCAATGATAGGTCCACTGTACTGTCCTACTCCATCACTAGCTCAATGATAGGTCCACTGTACTGTCCTACTCCATCACTGGCTCAATGATAGGTCCACTGTACTGTCCTACTCCATCACTGACTCAATGATAGGTCCACTGTACTGTCCTACTCCATCACTGACTCAATGATAGGTCCACTGTACTGTCCTACTCCATCACTGACTCAATGATAGGTCCGCTATACTATTGACAGCTATATTGACAGCTGTATTGACAGCTATATTGACAGCTATATTGACAGCGATATTGACAGCTGTATTGACAGCTATATTGACAGCTATATTGACAGCTGTATTGACAGCTATATTGACAGCTGTATTGATAGCTATATTGACAGCTATATTGACAGCTATATTGACAGCTATATTGACAGATGTATTGACAGCTATATTGACAGCTGTATTGACAGCTGTATTGACAGCTATATTGACAGCTATATTGACAGCTGTATTGATAGCTATATTGACAGCTGTATTGACAGCTATATTGACAGCTGTATTGACAGCTATATTGACAGCTATATTGACAGCTATATTGACAGCTATATTGACAGCTGTATTGACAGCTATATTGACAGCTGTATTGACAGCTGTATTGACAGCTGTCTTTGACCAGCAGCTGTAATGTAATTGTGGACAGTGAAGACAAAAACACACATGGACACATGCACTCAAACACATGCACTTCAAACACATGCACTTCAAACACAAGCATTCAAACACATGCACTTGTATGCACAAACATTCGCAAACACTCACACACTTGGACACAGACAGACACAACACACACTTGGACACACACACACAACACAGACAAACACACACACGCACGCACACACACACATACACACACACATACACACACACTCGGCCAACTGAGTAACTGAGTGGTTTTCCATGGTGAAGGCTAGTGAAATAGACCCTGGGATATGAAGAAAACACAAAGTATTTCTCCTCCCATCCATCTTGTCCTCATTTTCTCCCTCCTTCCTTCCTTCCTTCCTTCCTTCCTTCCTTCCTTCCTTCCTTCCTTCCTTCCTTCCTTCCTTCCTTCCTTCCTTCCTTCCTTCCCCCCTCTCCTTTTCTCCTCTCCCTTCTTCCCTCCCCCTCTCCTTCCTTCCTTCCTTCCCACCGGCCCCCCTCTCCTTCCTTCCCTCCCTCCCTCGCTCCCCCTTTCCTTCCTTCCCTCCCTCCCTCACTCCCCCTCTCCTTCCTTCTCTCCCCCCTCTCCTTCTTTCGCTCCCTCCCCCTCTCCTTCCATCCTTCCTTCCTTCCCTCCCTCGCTCCCCCTCTCCTTCCTTCCCTCCCCCCTCTCCTTCTTTCGCTCCCTCCCCCTCTCCTTCCTTCCTTCCCCCCTCTCCTTCCTTCCCTCCCCCTGCCCCTCTCCTTCCTTCCTTCCCTCCCTCCTCCCTCTCCTTCCTTCCCTCTCCTTCTCTCCACTCCCTCCCTTCCCTCCCCCCTCTCTTTCCTTCCTTCCTTCCCTCCCTCCCTCCCCCCTCTCCTTCTCTCCTCTCCCTTCTTCCCTCCCTCCCCTCCCTCCTTCCTTCCATCCCTCTTTCGGGACATGGTGCAGGATACTACTGGCCACAGCTGATCACACACTCGTGTTGCAGCAAAAAACCAGCCGTCACAAAAGAGTCCCTTTGTCGCTCGCTGACTGACGTCAACTTCCAATAACTCAATTTGGTAGAAGGAGAGAGGGATGGAGAGAGGGATGGAGGGGGGGGGATAGAGAGTAGGAGAGAGGAGGCCTGAGGACAGATCTCTCTATGTGGAGCTCATGAATCCAATTTGGGGTTATGTAAGCGGTGTGTATGCGTGTGTGTGTCTGACTTCCCCAGAGTCAGATGAACTAATGGATACTTCCCCAGAGTCAGATGAACTAATGGATACTTCCCCAGAGTCAGATGAACTAATGGATACTTCCCCAGAGTCAGATGACCTAATGGATACTTCCCCAGAGTCAGGTCAACTACTGAACTAATGGATACTTCCCCAGAGTCAGATGAACTAATGAACTAATGGATACTTCCCCAGAGTCAGATGAACTAATGAACTAATGGATACTTCCCCTGAGTCAGGTCAACTAATGAACTAATGGATACTTCCCCAGAGTCAGGTCAACTAATTAACTAATGGATACTTCCCCAGAGTCAGATGACCTAATGGATACTTCCCCAGAGTCAGATGAACTAATGGATACTTCCCCAGAGTCAGATGAACTAATGGATACTTCCCCAGAGTCAGATGAACTAATGGATACTTCCCCAGAGTCAGATGACCTAATGGATACTTCCCCAGAGTCAGGTCAACTACTGAACTAATGGATACTTCCCCAGAGTCAGATGAACTAATGAACTAATGGATACTTCCCCAGAGTCAGATGAACTAATGAACTAATGGATACTTCCCCAGAGTCAGGTCAACTAATGAACTAATGGATACTTCCCCAGAGTCAGGTCAACTAATGAACTAATGGATACTTCCCCAGAGTCAGATGACCTAATGGATACTTCCCCAGAGTCAGATGAACTAATGGATACTTCCCCAGAGTCAGATGAGCTAATGGATACTTCCCCAGAGTCAGATGAACTAATGAACTAATGGATACTTCCCCAGAGTCAGATGAACTAATGGATACTTCCCCAGAGTCAGATGAACTAATGGATACTTCCCCAGAGTCAGATGAACTAATGGATAACTTCCCCAGAGTCAGATGAACTAATGAACTAATGGATACTTCCCCAGAGTCAGATGAACTAGTGGATACTTCCCCAGCGTCAGATGAACTAATGAACTAATGGATACTTCCCCAGAGTCAGATGACCTAATGGATACTTCCCGAGAGTCAGATGACCTAATGGATTCTTCCCCAGAGTCAGATGACCTAATGGATACTTCCCCAGAGTCAGATGAACTAATGGATACTTCCCCAGAGTCAGATGAACTAATGGATACTTCCCCAGAGTCAGATGAGCTAATGGATACTTCCCCAGAGTCAGATGAACTAATGAACTAATGGATACTTCCCCAGAGTCAGATGAACTAATGGATACTTCCCCAGAGTCAGATGAACTAATGGATACTTCCCCAGAGTCAGATGAACTAATGGATAACTTCCCCAGAGTCAGATGAACTAATGAACTAATGGATACTTCCCCAGAGTCAGATGAACTAGTGGATACTTCCCCAGCGTCAGATGAACTAATGAACTAATGGATACTTCCCCAGAGTCAGATGACCTAATGGATACTTCCCCAGAGTCAGATGACCTAATGGATTCTTCCCCAGAGTCAGATGACCTAATGGATACTTCCCCAGAGTCAGATGACCTAATGGATACTTCCCCAGAGTCAAATGAACTAATAGATACTTCCCCAGAGTCAGATGACCTAATGGATACTTCCCCAGAGTCAGATAACCTAATGGATACTACCCCAGAGTCAAATGAACTAATAGATACTTCCCCAGAGTCAGATGAACGAATAGATACTTCCCCAGAGTCAGATGACCTAATGGATACTTCCCCAGAGTCAGATGAGCTAATGGATACTTCCCCAGAGTCAGATGAACTAATGGATACTTCCCCAGAGTCAGATGAACTAATGGATACTTCCCCAGAGTCAGATGACCTAATGGATACTTCCCCAGAGTCAAATGACCTAATGGATACTTCCCCAGAGTCAGATGAGCTAATGGATACTTCCCCAGAGTCAGATGACCTAATGGATACTTCCCCAGAGTCAGATGACCTAATGGATACTACCCCAGAGTCAGATGAACTAATTGATACTTCCCCAGAGTCAGATGACCTAATGGATACTTCCCCAGAGTCAGATGACCTAATGGATACTTCCCCAGAGTCAGATGACCTAATGGATACTACCCCAGAGTCAGATGAACTAATGGATACTTCTCCAGAGTCAGATGACCTAATGGATACTTCCCCAGAATCAGATGACCTAATGGATACTTCCCCAGAGTCAGATGACCTAATGGATACTTCCCCAGAGTCAGATGACCTAATGGATACTACCCCAGAGTCAGATGAACTAATGGATACTTCCCGAGAGTCAGATGATCTAATAGATACTTCCCCAGAGTCAGATGACCTGATGGATACTTCCCCAGAGTCAGATGACCTAATGGATACTACCCCAGAGTCAGATGACCTGATGGATACTTCCCCAGAGTCAGATGACCTAATGGATACTACCCCAGAGTCAGATGACCTAATGGATACTTCCCCAGAGTCAGATGACCTAATGGATACTACCCCAGAGTCAGATGAACTAATGGATACTTCTCCAGAGTCAGATGACCTAATGGATACTTCCCCAGAGTCAGATGACCTAATAGATACTTCCCGAGAGTCAGATGACCTAATGGATACTTCCCCAGAGTCAGATGACCTGATGGATACTTCCCCAGAGTCAGATGACCTAATGGATACTACCCCAGAGTCAAATGAACTAATGGATACTTCCCGAGAGTCAGATGACCTAATGGATACTTCCCCAGAGTCAGATGACCTAACGGATACTTCCCCAGAGTCAGATGACCTAATGGATACTTCCCCAGAGTCAGATGACCTAATGGATACTACCCCAGAGTCAGATGAACTAATGGATACTTCTCCAGAGTCAGATGACCTAATGGATACTTCCCCAGAATCAGATGACCTAATGGATACTTCCCCAGAGTCAGATGACCTAATGGATACTTCCCCAGAGTCAGATGAACTAATGGATACTTCCCGAGAGTCAGATGACCTAATAGATACTTCCCCAGAGTCAGATGACCTGATGGATACTTCCCCAGAGTCAGATTACCTAATGGATACTACCCCAGAGTCAGATGACCTGATGGATACTTCCCCAGAGTCAGATGAACTAATGGATACTTCCCCAGAGTCAGATGAACTAATGGATACTTCCCCAGAGTCAGATGACCTAATGGATACTACCCCAGAGTCAGATGACCTGATGGATACTTCCCCAGAGTCAGATTACCTAATGGATACTTCCCGAGAGTCAGATGAACTAATGGATACTTCCCCAGAGTCAGATGACCTGATGGATACTTCCCCAGAGTCAGATGACCTAATGGATACTTCCCCAGAGTCAGATGAACTAATGGATACTTCCCCAGAGTCAGATGACCTAATGGATACTTCCCGAGAGTCAGATGACCTAATGGATACTTCCCCAGAGTCAGATGACCTGATGGATACTTCCCCAGAGTCAGATGACCTAATGGATACTACCCCAGAGTCAGATGAACTAATGGATACTTCCCCAGAGTCAGATAAACAAATTAACTAATGAATTTGGCAGTACAAATAAAACGCATACCATGTGTAAAAAAAAATGTATTTTTTTACATTTTACCTTTATTTAACTAGGCAAGTCAGTTTAGAACTAATTCTGCCAAATCCATGTCAGCCCAGGACCTCCTCATCCGCCTTCTTCACCTGTGGGATCATCTGAGACCAGCCACCTGGACAGCTGTTGAAACTGTGTGTTTGCAAAACTGACGTATTTCTGCACAAACCATTCAGAAACGGTCTCAGGGAAGCTTATCTGGGTGCTCGTCGTCCTCAATCAGGGTCTTGACCTAACTGCAGTTCGGTGTTGTAACTGATTTCACTGGGTTAAATACTCGCCTTCGATGGCCACTGGCACGCTGGAGAAGTGTGCTCTTCGTGGATGAATCCCAGTTTCAACTGTACCGGCCAGATGGCAGACCAGGTGTATGGTGTTGTGTGAGCGAGCGGTTTGCTGATGTCAATGTTGTGAACAGAGTGCCCCATGGTGGCGGTGGGGTTATGGTATAGGCAGGCACAAGCTACGGACAACCAACAAAATTGCATTTTATCAATGGCAATTTGAATGCACAGAGATACCGTGACGAGATCCTGAGGCCATTCATACTCCGCCATCACCTCATGTTTCAGCATGATAATGCACGGCCCCATTTTGCAAGGATCTGAACACAATTCCTGGAAGCTGAAAATGTCCCAGTTCATCCATGTACTGCATACCCACCAGACATGTGAGCATGTTTGGGATGCTCTGGATCAATGTGTAAGACAGCTTGTTCCCACCAATATCCAGCAACTTCGCACAGCCATTGAAGAGGACTGGGACAACATGCCACTATCAACAGCCTGATCAACTCTACTCAAAGGGGATGTGTCGCGCTGCATGAGGCAAATGGTGGTTACAACAGATACTGACAGGTTTTCTGATCCCCCTACTTTTGACACTGGTGGAATCCATGTGAAATTTTACAGTGTATCATAGCGTTCAGGAACTAGAACTTCTACAGTGTAGCTAGCATATAGTGTTCAGGAATCAGGACCTCTAGGTAGATTTAGCTAGCGCAGTGTTCAGGAAGCAGGACCTCTAGGTAGATTTAGCTAGCAATGTTCAGGAATCAGGACCTCTAGGTAGATTTAGCTAGTGTAGTGTTCAGGAATCAGGACCTCTAGGTAGATTTAGCTAGCAATGTTCAGGAATCAGGACCTCTAGGTAGATTTAGCTAGCAATGTTCAGGAATCAGGACCTCTAGGTAGATTTAGCTAGCAATGTTCAGGAATCAGGGCCTCTAGGTAGATTTAGCTAGCAATGTTCAGGAATCAGGACCTCTAGGTAGATTTAGCTAGCAATGTTCAGGAATCAGGACCTCTAGGTAGATTTAGGTAGCATAGTGTTCAGGAATCAGGACCTCTAGGTAGATTTAGGTAGCATAGTGTTCAGGAATCAGGACCTCTAGGTAGATTTAGCTAGCAATGTTCAGGAATCAGGACCTCTAGGTAGATTTAGCTATGGTAGTGTTCAGGAAGCAGGACCTCTAGGTAGATTTAGGTAGCATAGTGTTCAGGAATCAGGACCTCTAGGTAGATTTAGGTAGCATAGTGTTCAGGAATCAGGACCTCTAGGTAGATTTAGCTAGCGTAGCGTCCGATTGGATGAAGGGATATTAGCAGACTTCCTCCTCCATTGTATTGTGACAGGAAGTCATGGCTGTGCCCGATACTGATCCTACCACACACACACACACACACACACACACACACACACACACACACACACACACACACACACACACACACACACACACACACACACACACACACACACACACACACACACACACACACACACACACACACACGGTCATGCAGGGCTATAAGGTCAATGCACACCAACACGCTGGTTGGGGCCCTTCTGAAGACAGAGTGTGTGTGAGTGGGTTCAAGAGCCTCCATTTCCTAATCAAAACTCAGGACTCTCTGAATGAGCAAAACAATAGGAAACGGGGGGGAGGACAGCGGCTTTCAGGACATTATTTTAAAACGGGGGGGGGGGGGGGGGGGGCTTTACATCCTAGAACAGCAGCTTCCAGGACATAGGATGATTGTTGAGCTAGTTCCTCTGACTCAAAGACAACAGTACTAACTACCAGACTTAGCAAACACATCAGGGAAAGATAGAGAGAGAGCTGGGAGAGGAGGAAGAGAGGAGGGAGAGAGGAGGGAGAGGAGGGAGAGGAAGGAGAGGAGGGAGAGGAGGGAGAGAGGAGGGAGAGAAGGGAGAGGAGGGAGAGGAAGGAGAGGAGGGAGAGAGGAGGGAGTGGAAGGAGAGGAGGGAGAGAAGAGGAAGAGAGGGGGAGAGGAAAGAGAGGAAGGAGAGGAGGGAGAGGAGGGAGAGGTGGGAGAGAGGAGGAAGAGAGGGGGAGAGGAAAGAGAGGGAGGAGAGGAGGGAGACGAGGGAAAGGTGGGAGAGGAGGGAGAGAGGAGGGAGAGGAGGGAGAGGAAGGAGAGGAGGGAGTGGAAGGAGAGGAGGGAGAGGAAGGAGAGGAGGGAGAGGAATGAGAGGAGAGGAGAGGAGAGGAAGGAGAGGAGGGAGAGAGGAGGGAGTGGAAGGAGAGGAGGAAGAGAGGGGGAGAGGAAAGAGAGGAAGGAGAGAGGAGGAAGAGAGGACAGAGAGATGGGGAGAGGAAGGAGAGGAGAGAGTGGAAGGAGAGGAGGGAGAGGAAGGGGAGAGGGGGTTGAGGAAGGAGAGAGGAGGAAGAGAGGAGGGAGAGATGTTGAAAGGAAGGAGAGGAAGGAAAGTGGAGAGAGAGAGATATTGACACACACAGGCTAGATAGATTAGGTCCTTGTTATTCCAAAAAAAAGGAAAGGTGACAGCATCGTCACAAATGATTGCGAGCTAGAGAGATGAACAACAGTTAAACGGCATGCCTCTGTTGAACTCCTGTATACTAGGCTTCCATGCAAGCCCAGGGTGAGTCGGGTGTGATAGCATGCGTCTTCTGCAGGACGACGCTATACACCGTCAGCCTACGAATGGATAGAACAATGTCAGTGTCTGTGTGTGAGTGCACAGAGCACTGTCTGTGTCAGTGTGTGTGTCTGTGCTGGACTAGCCCTGGGCTCTGGGTTGGATAAAGCTGTATGGTCTGTGCTGGACTAGCCCTGGGCTCTGGGTTGGATAAAGCTGTATGGTCTGTGCTGGACTAGCCCTGGGCTCTGGGTTGGATAAAGCTGTATGGTCTGTGCTAGACTAGCCCTGGGCTCTGGGTTGGATAAAGCTGTATGGTCTGTGCTGGACTAGCCCTGGGCTCTGGGTTGGATAAAGCTGTATGGTCTGTGCTGGACTAGCCCTGGGCTCTGGGTTGGATAAAGGTGACCACAAGGCCAGAAGGGGACCTATATAGCCCTGTGTATTATAGAGTTCATTCAGAAAGTATTCAGACCCCTTCACATTTTGTTACATTACAGTCTTATTCTAAAACTGATTAAATTGTTGTTGTTTTTCCTCATCGATCTCCACACAATACCCCATAATGACAAAGTAAAAACAGGTTAAGAAATGTTTGCAAATGTATAAATAAAAAAAATTGGAAATAGTATTCAGAAACTTTACTCTGTACTTTGTTGAAGCACCTTTGGCAGCGATTACAGCCTCGAGTATATTTGGGTACGACGCTACAAGCTTGGCACACCTGTATTTGGGGAGTTTCTCAAGCTCTGTCAGGTTGGATGAGAAGCGTTGCTGCACAGCTATTTTCAGGTCTCTCCAGAGATGTTCGATCGGGTTCAAGTCCGGGCTCTGGCTGGGCCACTCGAGGACATTCAGAGACTTGTTTTCCTCTCCTGCATTGTCTTGGCTGTGTGCTTAGGGTTGTTGTCCTTTTAGAAGGTGAACCTTCACCCCAGTCTGATGTTCTGAGCACTCTGGAGCAGGTTTTCATCAAGGATCTCTCTGTACTTGCTCTGTTCATCTTTCCCTCAATCCTGACTAGTCTCCCGGTCCCTGCCGGTGAAAAACATCCCCGCCGCATGATGCTGCCACCACCATGCTTCACCGTAGGCATGGCACCCTATTCCCTATATAGTGCACTACTTTAGACCAGGGCTGGCACCCTATTCCCTATACAGTGCACTACTTTTACTACTTTTACAGTGCCCATAAGTTTGCCTCAGAATACAAGAGAGTTCTCAGAATACAAGAGAGTTCTCAGAATACAAGAGAGTCCTCAGAATACAAGAGAGTACAAGAGAGTTCTCAGAATACAAGAGAGTTCTCAGAATACAAGAGTCCTCAGAATACAAGAGAGTCCTCAGAATACAAGAGAGTCCTCAGAATACAAGAGAGTTCTCAGAATACAAGAGTCCTCAGAATACAAGAGAGTTCTCAGAATACAAGAGAGTCCTCAGAATACAAGAGAGTTCTCAGAATACAAGAGAGTTCTCAGAATACAAGAGAGTTCTCAGAATACAAGAGAGTACTCAGAATACAAGAGAGTCCTCAGAATACAAGAGAGTCCTCAGAATACAAGAGTCCTCAGAATACAAAAGAGTTCTCAGAATACAAGAGAGTTCTCAGAATACAAGAGTCCTCAGAATACAAGAGAGTCCTCAGAATACAAGAGAGTCCTCAGAATACAAGAGAGCCCTCAGAATACAAGAGAGTCATCAGAATACAAGAGAGTCCTCAGAATACAAGAGAGTCCTCAGAATACAAGAGAGTCCTCAGAATACAAGAGAGTTCTCAGAATACAAGAGAGTCCTCAGAATACAAGAGAGTCCTCAGAATACAAGAGAGTTCCCAGAATACAAGAGAGTCCTCAGAATACAAGAGAGTCCTCAGAATACAAGAGAGTTCCCAGAATACAAGAGAGTTCTCAGAATACAAGAGAGTTCCCAGAATACAAGAGAGTTCCCAGAATACAAGAGAGTCCTCAGAATACAAGAGAGTCCTCAGAATACAAGAGAGTTCTCAGAATACAAGAGAGTCCTCAGAATACAAGAGAGTCCTCAGAATACAAGAGAGTCCTCAGAATACAAGAGAGTTCTCAGAATACAAGAGAGTTCTCAGAATACAAGAGAGTTCTCAGAATACAAGAGAGTCCTCAGAATACAAGAGAGTCCTCAGAATACAAGAGTGTTCTCAGAATACAAGAGAGTTCTCAGAATACAAGAGAGTCCTCAGAATACAAGAGAGTCCTCAGAATACAAGAGAGTCCTCAGAATACAATATGGAATTTTCTGTGAGGCTGCAGACATAATAAAGCTTTAGCTCCAAGGTCTCTGCTGTAAATGGAGTCATTATGATGAAAACCTACTGTCCTTCTGCATCGCAGCAGGAAGTGACACAAAACTAAATATAGACACACACACCACAGGAGGTTGGTAGCACCTTTATTAGGGGAGGACAGGCTGGAGGTTTCCATGGTTTCCAGGTGTTTGATGCCATTCCATATACTCCATTCCAGACATTACTAAGAGCCGTCCTCCCCCCAACAGCCTCCACTGACACACACACACAACTAAATATAGACACACACACACACAACTAAATATAGACACACACACACATACACAACTAAATATAGACACACACACACACAAAACTAAATATAGACACACACACACATACAAAACTAAATATGCACACACACACACACACACACACACACACACACACACACACACACACACACACACACACACACACACACACACACACAACTAAACATAGACACACACCAGTGAAGGCTGCTGAGGGGAGGACAGCTCATAATATGATCTGAAACAGAGTGAATGGTATCAAACTCATCAAACATGTGGTGTCCATGTGGTCAATACCATTCCACTGACTCCATTCCATTGACTCCATTTCACTGACTCCATTCCAACTCCATTCCATTGACTCCATTCCACTGACTCCATTCCATTGACTCCATTCCACTGACTCCATTCCACTGACACCATTCCACTGACTCCATTCCACTGACTCCATTCCATTGACTCCATTCCACTGACTCCATTCCACTGACACCATTCCACTGACTCCATTCCACTGACTCCATTCCATTGACTCCATTCCATTGACTCCATTCCACTGACTCCATTCCATTGACTCCATTCCACTGACTCCATTCCACTGACTCCATTCCACTGACTCCATTCCATTGACTCCATTCCACTGACTCCATTCCACTGACTCCATTCCACTGACACCATTCCACTGACTCCATTCCACTGACTCCATTCCACTGACTCCATTCCACTGACACATTCCACTGACTCCATTCCACTGACTTCATTCCACTGACTCCATTCCATTGACTCCATTCCACTGACTCCATTCCACTGACTCCATTCCATTGACTCCATTCCACTGACTCCATTCCATTGACTCCATTCCACTGACTCCATTCCACTGACTCCATTCCACTGACTCCATTCCACTGACTCCATTTCACTGACTCCATTCCACTGACTCCATTCCACTGACTCCCTTCCACTGACTCCATTCCACTGACTCCATTCCATTGACTCCATTCCACTGACTCCCTTCCACTGACTCCATTCCATTGACTTCATTCCACTGACTCCCTTCCACTGACTCCATTCCATTGACTCCATTTCACTGACTCCATTCCACTGACTCCATTTCACTGACTCCATTCCACTGACTCCATTCCATTGACTCCATTCCACTGACTCCATTCCACTGACTCCATCCCAGGCATTACTATGAGCCATCCTCCCCTCAGCAGCCTCCATCGACACACACACAAAACAACTAAATCTGATCATGTAATTCTGTTTAAAGGCAATCGATCAATCAATCAATTGATCAATCGCTCATTTCTACCTCAATCTTATCTAACAGAAATGAGGAGAAAACCCAAAATACAAGGCCTCTATTCATTCAGCCAGAGCTCTAAATGAGAGACGTCAGGTCATTAAGTAGGTAATGCTACCTCAGACCTCAGCCCGTCGTCTCTGTCTCCGTCTCGTGCTGACTCAGCCGTACAGAGAGATACAGGGACAGCAGAGGAGGGCACCATGCCAGAGCTCTGCCCTCCCTGTGAGGGCACCGAAACCAGGGCAGGGTAGACCAGGCCAGGCGACGTACTCGCTCTCTGCCAACTCAGAACTCCCTCCTATGACCTAGTTGGCAGCCTGACACAGAGCTCCCTCCTATGACCTCGCTGGCAGCCTGACACAGAGCTCCCTCCTATGACCTCGCTGGCAGCCTGACACAGAGCTCCCTCCTATGACCTCGCTGGCAGCCTGATACAGAACTCCCTCCTATGACCTCATTGGCAGCCTGACACAGAACTCCCTCCTATGACCTCGCTGGCAGCCTGACACAGAACTCCCTCCTATGACCTCGCTGGCAGCCTGACACAGAACTCCCTCCTATGACCTAGCTGGCAGCCTGACACAGAACTCCCTCCTATGACCTCGCTGGCAGCCTGACACAGAGCTCCCTCCTATGACCTCGCTGGCAGCCTGATACAGAACTCCCTCCTATGACCTCGCTGGCAGCCTGACACAGAACTCCCTCGTATGACCTCGCTGGCAGCCTGACACAGAGCTCCCTCCTATGACCTCGCTGGCAGCCTGACACAGAGCTCCCTCCTATGACCTCGCTGGCAGCCTGACACAGAGCAGTGTTACAGGACAGGAGAGGACAGGACAGGACAGGAGAGGACAGGGTATCTTATCTAAACAGTACCCATTAGATACTGTACCCATCTCCATCTCAAATGGAACCCTATTCCCTATATAGTGCACTACTTTAGACCAGTCCTATAGAACCCTATTCCCTATATAGTGCACTACTTTAGACCAGTCCTATAGAACCCTATTCCCTATATAGTGCACTACTTTAAACCAGTCCTATAGAACCCTATTCCCTATATAGTGCACTACTTTAGACCATTCCTATAGAACCCTATTCCCTATATAGTGCACTACTTTAGACCAGTCCTATAGAACCCTATTCCCTATATAGTGCACTACTTTAAACCAGTCCTATAGAACCCTATTCCCTATATAGTGCACTACTTTAGACCAGTCCTATAGAACCCTATTCCCTATATAGTGCACTACTTTAGACCAGTCCTATAGAACCCTATTCCCTATATAGTGCACTACTTTAGACCAGTCCTATAGAACCCTATTCCCTATATAGTGCACTACTTTAGACCAGAGCCCTATGGAACCCTATTCCCTATATAGTGCACTACTTTAGACCAGTCCTATAGAACCCTATTCCCTATATAGTGCACTACTTTAGACCAGTCCTATGGAACCCTATTCCCTGTATAGTGCACTACTTTAGACCAGAGTCCTATGGAACCCTATTCCCTATATAGTGCACTACTTTAGACCAGAGCCCTATGGAACCCTATTCCCTATACAGTGCACTACTTTAGACCAGAGTCCAATGGAACCCTATTCCCTATATAGTGCACTACTTTAGACCAGAGTCCTATGGAACCCTATTCCCTGTATAGTGCACTACTTTAGACCAGCGCCAAAAGGAAATAGAGTGCCTTTTAGGACACGTTACCATGGCTCCCTGAGGGAATGATCAATGACAAAGTTACTGCATGCAAACCACTGGGAAACATAGTGAAAAGCAGGAAGCAGAGAGAATGAGGAAGGAGGGAGGGAGGGAGGAAGGGAGGAGAAGATAAAGAGGAGAAGAAACAATGGAAGAGGAAGAGGCCGATTGAGCTGGCATCAGATTCTGCTCTGTTTCCTGTCCTGATGACATCATCAGCATGCTGCCGTGTGCGTACCCCAGTCTATGTTCAAAGGAAACCACTTCTTCTGTCACCGCTGGGGACGGGAGATTCGCATCAACTAGCCTACACCTCAGGGAGGGAGGAGGAGGAAGGAGGGAGGGAGGGAGGGAGGGAGGGGGTGATAAAGGAGGGAGGGAGGGAGGGGTGAGGAGGAGGGAGGGAGGGGGAAGGAGGTGATAAAGGAGGGAGGGAGGGAGGGGTGAGGAGGAGGGAGGGGGGAGGGGGTGATAAAGGAGGGAGGGAGAGAGGGGTGAGGAGGAGGGAGGGAGGGGTGAGGAGGAGGGAGGGAGGGAGGGGTGAGGAGGAGGGAGGGGGAAGGAGGGAGGGAGGGGGAAGGAGGGGATAAAGGAGGGAGGGAGAGAGGAGGAGGAAGGAGGGAGGGGTGAGGAGGAGGGAGGGAGGGAGGGGGAAGGAGGTGATAAAGGAGGGAGGGAGGGGGAAGGAGGTGATAAAGGAGGGAGGGAGGGAGGGAGGGAGGGAGGGAGGGAGGGAGGGAGGGAGGGAGGGAGGGAGGGAGGGAGGGAGGGAGGGAGGGAGGGAGGGAGGGGAGCTGACACCTCTTATGCCAGATTACTAGACAAATAGATACTGAAATCACCCACCTGGTGTCCCAGGTCTAAACCAATCCCTGATTAGAGGGGAATCACCCACCTGGTGTCGCAGGTCTAAATCAGTCCCTGATTAGAAGAGAATCCCCCACCTGGTGTCCCAGGTCTAAACCAGTCCCTGATTAGAGGGGAATCACCCACCTGGTGTTCCAGGTCTAAATCAGTCCCTGATTAGAGGGGAATCACCCACCTGGTGTCCCAGGTCTAAATCAGTCCCTGATTAGAGGGGAATCACCCACCTGGTGTCCCAGGTCTAAATCAGTCCCTGATTAAAGGGGAAGAATGGAACTCAGCAGTGGAACTGGCTTAGAGGGATCTACTGGAATCAGTGACTTGGCCAAGATAATGCAAGGACCATCTATTTCTATGGAGGACAATCAATCAACGAAAAAGTCATCAATCAATCTGCAGGGCAGTACATCAAACTATCTCTCTCTCTCTCTCTCTCTATTATATCTCATTGAATAACAGCCATTTATGTGAACTTCTCTGAAAACAAAAGAGTAGGATATTTTGAATAACAGTTAGGGACGTGTCCCACCCTGGTGTAGGGAACTGAAGTAGGGAAGAGTAGGGAACTGTCAACAACATGAATGATTCATTGAGAGAAAAATGTGTCCGCGTTGGCACATGCTTCATCCGACTGGCTGACTGGGCTTAACGCATAGCTGGAATACACTAGCAGAGCCCTCGTATCAGAGTGTGTGTGTGTGTGTGTGCGTGTGTGCTCATGCGTGTGTGTGTGAGCTGGGATAAACTACGGGGTCAGCTCAGGGAAAAAGAGAAAGGGAGAGACATTGAGAGATAATTAGAGACATTGAGAGAAAATTAGATAAATGGAGAGAAAAGGAGAGAAAAGGAGAGAAATGTCCTGTTCAAATGTGAATTAGTGTCCCAGTGTCCTTTGGAAAGCAGACTGAACCAGGTTTTCATGTAGGATTTTGCATGTGCTTATAGCTGTATTCCGTTTCTTTTTATCCTAAAAAAAAAACTCTCTAGTCCTTGCCGATGACAAGTATACCCATAACATGATGCAACTACCACCATGCTTGAAAATATAAAGAGCGACACTCAGTGATGTGTTGTGTTGCATTTGATCCAAACATAACTCTTTGTATTCAGGACAAAAAGTTAATTTCATTGCCAAATGCTTTGCAGTATTACTTTACTGCCTTGTGGCAAACAGGATGCATATTTCTAAATATTTTTTATTCTGTACAGGCTTCCTTCTTTTCACTCTGTCATTTAGGTTAGTATTGTGGAGTAACTACAATGTTGTTGGTCCATCCTCAGTTCTCTCATATCACAAGGACGCCTGTATATTTGTAGTGGCTGGTTGTATTGATACACCATCCAAAGCCTAATTAATAACGTCACCATGCTAAAAGGGATTTTCTGCTTCTGCTTTTTATAAAAAATTTTACAGTTCAACAATCGGTGTCCTTCTGAAAAACCTCCCTGGTCTTTGTGGTTGAATCTGTGTTTGAAATTCACTACTTGATTGAGGGACCTTACGCATAATTGTTTAGTCATTCAAAAATCATGTTAACCACTACAGAGTGAGTCCATGCAACTTATTATGTGATTTGCTAAGCACATTTTTTACTCCTGAACTTATTTAGGCTTGACATAAACAAAAGGGTTTGTATACTTATTGACTCAAGACGTTTCAGTTTTTAATTTTGTATTCATTTTTGAAAATGTTCTACAAACAAAATTTGAAATTATGGGGTATTGTGTGTAGATCAGTGACGCAAATTCAGGCTGTAACACAACAAAATGTGGAAAAAGTAACATTTCATCTGCCCAGGCCCGCATGCTCACACCCCATCCCTAGTGCCTGGCCACACCCCAACCCTAGTGCCTGGCCACACCCCAACCCTAGTGCCTGGCCACACCCCAACCCTAGTGCCTGGCCACACCCCAGCCCTAGTGCCTGGCCACACCCCCATCCCTAGTGCCTGGCCACACCCCCATCCCTAGTGCCTGGCCACACCTCTATCCCTAGTGCCTGGCCACACCCCCATCCCTAGTGCCTGGCCACACCTCCATCCCTAGTGCCTGGCCACACCCCAACCCTAGTGCCTGGCCACACCCCAACCCTAGTGCCTGGCCACACCCCAACCCTAGTGCCTGGCCACACCCCCATCCCTAGTGCCTGGCCACACCTCTATCCCTAGTGCCTGGCCACACCCCCATCCCTACTGCCTGGCCACACCTCCATCCCTAGTGCCTGGCCACACCCCATCCCTAGTGCCTGGCCACACCCCATCCCTAGTGCCTGGCCACACCCCCAACCCTGTATTTGTTTTTTCAAGATCTCACTACAGCCCCATAGGCCACACCCCCAACCCTGTATTTGTTTTATAAGATCTCACTACAGCCCCATAGGCCACACCCCCAACCCTGTATTTGTTTTATAAGATCTCACTACAGCCCCATAGGCCACACCCCCAACCCTGTATTTGTTTTATAAGATCTCACTACAGCCCCATAGACCACACCCCCAACCCTGTATTTGTTTTATAAGATCTCACTACAGCCCCATAGACCACACCCCCAACCCTGTATTTGTTTTTTCAAGATCTCACTACAGCCCCATAGGCCACACCCCCAACCCTGTATTTGTTTTATAAGATCTCACTACAGCCCCATAGGCCACACCCCCAACCCTGTATTTGTTTTATAAGATCTCACTACAGCCCCATAGACCACACCCCCAACCCTGTATTTGTTTTATAAGATCTCACTACAGTCCCATAGACCACACCCCCAACCCTGTATTTGTTTTATAAGATCTCACTACAGTCCCATAGACCATGTCTAGAAATATGCAGACAGACGGATTAAAACCAAGTTTACATTGTAATGCTTTCTGACAGCCAACTTTCTAGCTCCGCCCACAACTTCCAGACTTAATAGAATTCAAATCAAATCAAATCATCAAATCAAATTTTATTTGTCACATACACATGGTTAGCAGATGTTAATGCGAGTGTAGCGAAATGCTTGTGCTTCTAGTTCTGACAATGCAGTAATAAACAACAAGTAATCTAGCTAACAATTCCAAAACTACTACCTTATAGACACAAGTGTAAGGGGATAAAGAATATGTACATAAGGATATATGAATGTGTGATGGTACAGAGTGGCATAGGCAGGATACAGTAGATGGTATCGAGTACAGTATATACATATGAGATGAGTATGTAAACAAAGTGGCATAGTTAAAGTGGCTAGTGATACATGTATTACATAAAGATGCAGTAGATGATATAGAGTACAGTATATACGTATACATATGAGATGAATAATGTAGGGTATGTAAACATTATATTTGGTAGCATTGTTTAAAGTGGCTAGTGATATATTTTACATAATTTCCCATCAATTCCCATTATTAAAGTGGCTGGAGTTGAATTCCTTTAAAGCATGGATTATTGAGTCATTATTAGTTTTACACTGGAGAAATTACTCTGCCGTAGTGCTGTGGAATTGATGAATGTTGTATAACAAATGATATACATTAGTTTATACATGATTAAACTTACATTTTCGTGAACCGTAATATCGCTCCAATTTTCCCTCCATATTGTGCCAACATCTGTTTGTTTTTTGTGGTTGTCTTGGTTCCAATAATTCATATTTTGTTCTAAGAGACTGTCAGTGGGATAGGCTCTCTGCAAGGTTTTGTATATTTGTATATATACATCCTTTACTGACTCAAATACGATTCGCTCAAGGTTTCTCTGAAGTCTAAAAGGATTTCAATTACATACCCTACAGTATATAGTTTACATACCCAACATTATTCATCTCATATGTATATGTATCTACTGTACTCTATATCATCTACTGCATCCTTATGTAATACATGTATCACTAGCCACTTTAAACAATGCTACCTAATATAATGTTTACATACCCTACATTATTCATCTCATATGTATATGTATCTACTGTACTCTATATCATCTACTGCATCCTTATGTAATACATATATCACTAGCCACTTTAAACAATGCCACTTTGTTTACATACCCTACATTACTCATCTCATATGTATATACTGTACTCTATACCACCTACTGTATCTTTATGTAATTTTAAGTCACTTTTAAGTTACATGTATTTGAAAATATCTACATTTGTCAGTCCAAAATTGCTTTTAAATTCTGTCATTGAATTAAATGTATTTCCTGTCACCAAGTCATTTATAGTTTCTATGTCTTCATTTTTCCATGCGGAATCATTTATTGGTACATAAAAAAAAAAGAGATATCCAAGGATTGTTTCATGAGGTTGTTTTAGGGAGTGATATTGGTTATTGTAGAATACGTTTCATTTTCTTCCATATTGTTCTAGTGTTCTATATTGTTATCGTGTTCTATATTGTTCTAATGTTCTATATTGTACTAGTGTTCTATATTGTTATAGTGTTCTATATTGTTCTAGTGTTCTATATTGTTATAGTGTTCTATATTGTTATCGTGTTCTATATTGTACTAGTGTTCTATATTGTTCTAGTGTTCTATATTGTTCTAGTGTTCTATATTGTTATAGTGTTCTATATTGTTATCGCGTTCTATATTGTTCTAATGTTCTATATTGTTATCGTGTTCCATATTGTTCTAATGTTCTATATTGTTATTGTGTTCTATATTGTTCTAATGTTCTATATTGTTATCGTGTTCTATATTGTTCTAATGTTCTATATTGTTATCGTGTTCTATATTGTTATAGTGTTCTATATTGTTATCGTGTTCTATATTGTTATAGTGTTCTATATTGTTATCGTGTTCTATATTGTTCTAATGTTCTATATTGTTATCGTGTTCTATATTGTTATAGTGTTCTATATTGTTATCGTGTTCTATATTGTTATAGTGTTCTATATTGTTCTAATGTTCTATATTGTTCTAATGTTCTATATGTACTAGTGTTCTATATTGTTCTAGTGTTCTATATTGTTCTAATGTTCTATATTGTTATCGTGTTCCATTTTGTTCTAATGTTCTATATTGTACTAGTGTTCTATATTGTTCTAGTGTTCTATATTGTTATCGTGTTCTATATTGTTCTAATGTTCTATATTGTTATCGTGTTCTATATTGTTCTAATGTTCTATATTGTTATCGTGTTCTATATTGTTATTGTGTTCTATATTGTTATCGTGTTCTATATTGTTCTAATGTTCTATATTGTTCTAATGTTCTATATGTACTAGTGTTCTATATTGTTCTAGTGTTCTATATTGTTCTAATGTTCTATATTGTTATCGTGTTCTATTTTGTTCTAATGTTCTATATTGTACTAGTGTTCTATATTGTTCTAGTGTTCTATATTGTTATCGTGTTCTATATTGTTCTAGTGTTCTATATTGTTCTAGTGTTCTATATTGTCCTAGTGTTCTATATTGTTCTAGTGTTCTATATTGTTCTAATGTTCTATATTGTTATCGTGTTCTATATTGTTCTAGTGTTCTGTATTGTTCTAGTGTTCTGTATTGTTCTAGTGTTCTATATAGTTCTAGTGTTCTATATTGTTCTAGTGTTCTATATTGTTCTAGTGTTCTATATTGTTCTAGTGTTTTTAACTATGAAGTTGTTAAAATAGACACGTAAAAGATACTAGGGATGAACATCTTGTTCATCTTCAATATGTGTCCATTGTTCTTCTTTAGTTCATTTAACCACATGTCACAAGTAAAAACCTCTGGTTCTATATCCGGAAGGTTACAACCACCCTCAACCACCCTCAGACTCAGGAAGTAAAACATTCCTTTTTATTCTATGGAGTTTATAAACTATGTAATGACTATACTCTCTTTAAAGAATGTCTTCGGTGGGGTAATTGGTATTACCGAAAATAAATACCAAAACTTCGGCAGCCATGCCCTTGTGAAGAGGTTCATTCTACTTTAATGGGAACATTGTTCCATTTAATCTGCTTTCATATTTTTTGAGTAATGGAATAAAGTTATCTTTATATATTTGTCGTCACCTATTAAGCATCATAAGTATTTAATACTTAAAGGATTGCTGTAGGATCCTTAGTTTTTATTGCTGTAAAGAAACCACTACTAAAGGACACCAATAATAAGAAGAAACCACTACTAAAGGACACCAATAAGAAGAAGAAGAAACCACTACTAAAGGACACCAATAAGAAGAAGAAGAAACCACTACTAAAGGACACCAATAAGAAGAAGAAGAAGAAGAAACCACTACTAAAGGACACCAATAAGAAGAAGAAGAAGAAGAAACCACTACTAAAGGACACCAATAAGAAGAAGAAGAAACCACTACTAAAGGACACCAATAAGAAGAAGAAGAAACCACTACTAAAGGACACCAATAAGAAGAAGAAGAAGAAGAAACCACTACTAAAGGACACCAATAAGAATAAGAAGAAGAAGAGACCACTACTAAAGGACACCAATAAGAAGAAGAAGAAACCACTACTAAAGGACACCAATAAGAATAAGAAGAAACCACTACTAAAGGACACCAATAAGAAGAAGAAGAAGAAGAAACCACTACTAAAGGACACCAATAATAATAATAAGAAACCACTACTAAAGGACACCAATAAGAATAAGAAGAAACCACTACTAAAGGACACCAATAAGAAGAAGAAGAAGAAGAGACCACTACTAAAGGACACCAATAAGAATAAGAAGAAACCACTACTAAAGGACACCAATACGAAGAAGAAACCACTACTAAAGGACACCAATAATAAGAAGAAACCACTACTAAAGGACACCAATAATAAGAAGAAGAAACCACTACTAAAGGACACCAATAAGAAGAAGAAGAAACCACTACTAAAGGACACCAATAAGAAGAAGAAGAAACCACTACTAAAGGACACCAATAAGAAGAAGAAGAGACCACTACTAAAGGACACCAATAATAAGAAGAAGAAACCACTACTAAAGGACACCAATAAGAAGAAGAAGAAACCACTACTAAAGGACACCAATAAGAATAAGAAGAAACCACTACTAAAGGACACCAATAAGAAGAAGAAGAAACCACTACTAAAGGACACCAATAATAAGAAGAAGAAGAAACCACTACTAAAGGACACCAATAAGAAGAAGAAGAAACCACTACTAAAGGACACCAATAAGAAGAAGAAGAAGAAGAAACCACTACTAAAGGACACCAATAAGAATAAGAAGAAACCACTACTAAAGGACACCAATAAGAATAAGAAGAAACCACTACTAAAGGACACCAATAAGAAGAAGAAGAAGAAGAAACCACTACTAAAGGACACCAATAATAATAAGAAGAAGAAACCACTACTAAAGGACACCAATAAGAATAAGAAGAAACCACTACTAAAGGACACCAATAAGAAGAAGAAGAAACCACTACTAAAGGACACCAATAAGAAGAAGAAGAAGAAACCACTACTAAAGGACACCAATAAGAAGAAGAAACCACTACTAAAGGACACCAATAATAATAAGAAGAAACCACTACTAAAGGACACCAATAAGAAGAAGAAGAAACCACTACTAAAGGACACCAATAAGAAGAAGAAGAAACCACTACTAAAGGACACCAATAAGAAGAAGAAACCACTACTAAAGGACACCAATAAGAAGAAGAAGAAACCACTACTAAAGGACACCAATAATAATAAGAAGAAACCACTACTAAAGGACACCAATAAGAAGAAGAAGAGACCACTACTAAAGGACACCAATAAGAAGAAGAAGAAACCACTACTAAAGGACACCAATAAGAATAAGAAGAAACCACTACTAAAGGACACCAATAAGAAGAAGAAACCACTACTAAAGGACACCAATAAGAAGAAGAAACCACTACTAAAGGACACCAATAATAAGAAGAAGAGACCACTACTAAAGGACACCAATAAGAAGAAGAAGAAACCACTACTAAAGGACACCAATAAGAAGAAGAAGAAACCACTACTAAAGGACACCAATAAGAATAAGAAGAAACCACTACTAAAGGACACCAATAATAATAAGAAGAAACCACTACTAAAGGACACCAATAAGAAGAAGAAGAAGAAGAAACCACTACTAAAGGACACCAATAATAAGAAGAAGAAACCACTACTAAAGGACACCAATAATAATAAGAAGAAACCACTACTAAAGGACACCAATAATAAGAAGAAGAAACCACTACTAAAGGACACCAATAAGAAGAAGAAGAAGAAGAAACCACTACTAAAGGACACCAATAAGAATAAGAAGAAACCACTACTAAAGGACACCAATAAGAAGAAGAAGAAGAAACCACTACTAAAGGACACCAATAAGAAGAAGAAGAAGAAACCACTACTAAAGGACACCAATAAGAAGAAGAAACCACTACTAAAGGACACCAATAATAATAAGAAGAAGAAACCACTACTAAAGGACACCAATAAGTAGAAGAGACTTGCTTGGGCCAAGAAAACACGAGCAATGGACATCAGACCGGATGGAAATCTGTGCTTTGATCTGATGAGTCCAAATTTGAGATTTTTGGTTCCAACCGCCGTGTCTTTGTGAGAGGCAGAGTAGGTTCCCACCGTGAAGCATCGGAGGAGGAGGTGTGATGGTGTAGGGGGTGCTTTGCTGGTGACACTGTCTGTGATTTATTTAGAATTCAAGGCACACTTAACCAGCGTGACTACCACAGCATTCTGCAGCGATGGATGTCTTCACACGTAGGTGTGTCCAAATGTTTTTCTGGTACAGTCGATACTTTCTGAAGGCAACGTAGGGCCATTTGGAACCCATGTCTTTGTTGATGCCAAGCCCTCCCATGACAGTGCATCTCACATCACGTGGCCTCTTTCCACTACAATTGACCGAGCCTCATATTTATTTAAACACACCACAACAATCTGACTGACACACACAAAGGCACGCACGCAAAACACACACACCCACACAGCAAAACATTCTGATTCACACACCCACATTCTGACTCACTGTAAACCTTTGAATAGGCCTTCATGACTACTCTCCGTATCCTCAACTAAAACAATGAAGACTGGATGGAAAAAACGAGGTGAAAGTCAGGTAGTCCCATGTCACGGCTCAGTTGCCTCTTTAAATCAGAACAACAGTTTTCAGCTGTGCTAACATAATTGCAAAAAAAAGGGTTTTCTAATGATCAGTTAGCCTTTTGAAAATGATAAACTTGGATTAGCTAACACAACGTGCCGTTGGAACACAGGAGTGATGGTTGCTGATAATGGGCCTCTGTACGCCTATGTAGATATTCCATTAAAAACTCAGCTGTTTATGTTTCAACTCCACAAATGTTGAGCAGAGCAGACATTACTAAAACAGATGCTGAGTGTGTTGCATCATGGTACCATGTACTGCTAGCAGCATTATAGTCAAATAAAGATTGTTACACGAGCTGTTGTTGAAATATTGTTGAATCATAGAACCCAGATGTTTGGTTTGGGCTTCAGGGAACAGTGAACAAGAAGGAGGCTGGGAGAGGAGAGATGAGTGGAGAATGGTTTTGATCATCTCTGTCTGTCGCTCTCTCAGCCTCTTTCTACAGAACATCTCTCTCTCTCTCACACTCACTCTGTCTGTCTCTCTCAGCCTCTTTCTACAGAACATCTCTCTCTGTCTGTCTCTCTATCAGCCTCTTTCTACAGAACATCTCTCTCTCTCTCTCACTCTGTCTGTCTCTCTCATCCTCTTTCTACAGAACATCTCTCTCTCTCTCTCACTCTGTCTGTCTCTCTCATCCTCTTTCTACAGAACATCTCTCTCTCTCTCAGCCTCTTTCTACAGAACATCTCTCTCTCTCAGCCTCTTTCTACAGAACATCTCTCTCTCTCTCAGCCTCTTTCTACAGAACATCTCTCTCTCTCTCAGCCTCTTTCTACAGAACATCTCTCTCTCTCTGTCTCTTTCTACAGAACATCGCTCAATTACATTCAATTTAAGGGGCTTTATTGGCATGGGAAACATGTATAAATTGCCAAAGCAAGTGAAGTAGATAATATACAAAAGTGAAATAAACAATAAAAATGAACAGTAAACATTACACATACAGAAGTTTCAAAACAATAAAAACATTACAAATGTCATATTATGTATATTTACAGTGTCCCCTCTCTCTCTCTATCTCTGACTGTCTCTCTCTACAGAACATCTCTCTCTCTCTGCTAGCCTAAACCATGAGGATGTGATATTCTGACCCCTGGACCATCGCCAGACAGCCCAGCTGTGTGTGTGGAGACATGGATCGTCCTGTTCTATTGAGACCACAGGACTGTGTTACGACATCACCACACACACAAGCACGCAAGCACACATGCACGCTACGCACCCCCCCCCCCACCCCCACACACACATACCTGACACCCCCCCCTCCCCAAAACACACTTAAGTACATCAATTAGCCTAGTCCTAGCGCTGGGAAGTTTTGGTAGGACATTATCATTTACTGATAGATGAATCAATTATCCTACATGGTTATCCAGCAACAGTAGCATATTTAGAGTTAGCAATCTAGCTAAGTGGTTTGAGTTCCCACTTCCTCAGGTGGTGAATGACATAAGCGACAGGCCAAAGAAGTCGGGTGATTCCCTGAAGAGACCAAAATAAATCTATTCAAAAACCTATTTTGACAGGTAATGTGGATATGTTACATATTATATGACATAACTTACTATTTAAATCACAGGTTACCATCTCAGTTACTGTATTTTCATTGGCTAATCACAGGTTACCATCTCAGTTACTGTATTTTCATTGGCTAATCACAGGTTACCATCTCAGTTACAGTATTTTCATTGGCTAATCACAGGTTACCATCTCAGTTACTGTATTTTCATTGGCTAATCACAGGTTACCATCTCAGTTACTGTATTTTCATTGGCTAATCACAGGTTACCATCTCAGTTACAGTATTTTCATTGGCTAATCACAGGTTACCATCTCAGTTACTGCATTTTCATTGGCTAATCACAGGTTACCATCTCAGTTACTGTATTTTCATTGGCTAATCACAGGTTACCATCTCAGTTACAGTATTTTCATTGGTTAATCACAGGGTTACCATCTCAGTTACTGTAATTTCATTGGCTAATCACAGGTTACCATCTCAGTTACAGTATTTTCATTGGCTAATCACAGGTTACCATCTCAGTTACTGTATTTTCATTGGCCAATCACAGGTTACCATCTCAGTTACTGTATTACAAGCAAGCACATGTATGCAGCCATCCCTCTAACACCATCCCTCTGACACCATCCCTCTAACACCATCCCTCCAACACCATCCCTACAACACCATCCCTACAACACCATCCCTCCAACACCCATCCCTCCAACACCATCCCTCCAACCCCATCCCTCCAACACCCATCCCTCCAACACCATCCCTCCAACCCCATCCCTCCAACACCCATCCCTCCAACACCATATCCCTCCAACACCATCCCTCCAACACCATCCCTCCAACACCATCCCTGGTTGGCTTTCTCCCAGGTAGAGACGGGGCCACTTTCCTTGTACATATCCAGCCTCCACCTGTACTGCCACTTTGACAACAAGCTACACGTACAGTGCCTTGCGAAAGTATTCGGCCCCCTTGAACTTTGCAACCTTTTGCCACATTTCAGGCTTCAAACATAAAGATATAAAACTGTATTTTTTTGTGAAGAATCAACAACAAGTGGGACACAATCATGAAGTGGAACGACATTTATTGGATATTTCAAACTTTTTTAACAAATCAAAAACTGAAAAATTGGGCGTGCAAAATTATTCAGCCCCCTTAAGTTAATACTTTGTAGCGCCACCTTTTGCTGCGATTACAGCTGTAAGTCGCTTGGGGTATGTCTCTATCAGTTTTGCACATCGAGAGACATTTTTTCCCATTCCTCCTTGCAAAACAGCTCGAGCTCAGTGAGGTTGGATGGAGAGCATTTGTGAACAGCAGTTTTCAGTTCTTTCCACAGATTCTCGATTGGATTCAGGTCTGGACTTTGACTTGGCCATTCTAACACCTGGATATGTTTATTTTTGAACCATTCCATTGTAGATTTTGCTTTATGTTTTGGATCATTGTCTTGTTGGAAGACAAATCTCCGTCCCAGTCTCAGGTCTTTTGCAGACTCCATCAGGTTTTCTTCCAGAATGGTCCTGTATTTGGCTCCATCCATCTTCCCATCAATTTTAACCATCTTCCCTGTCCCTGCTGAAGAAAAGCAGGCCCAAACCATGATGCTGCCACCACCATGTTTGACAGTGGGGATGGTGTGTTCAGCTGTGTTGCTTTTACGCCAAACATAACGTTTTGCATTGTTGCCAAAAAGTTCAATTTTGGTTTCATCTGACCAGAGCACCTTCTTCCACATGTTTGGTGTGTCTCCCAGGTGGCTTGTGGCAAACTTTAAACGACACTTTTTATGGATATCTTTAAGAAATGGCTTTCTTCTTGCCACTCTTCCATAAAGGCCAGATTTGTGCAATATACGACTGATTGTTGTCCTATGGACAGAGTCTCCCACCTCAGCTGTAGATCTCTGCAGTTCATCCAGAGTGATCATGGGCCTCTTGGCTGCATCTCTGATCAGTCTTCTCCTTGTATGAGCTGAAAGTTTAGAGGGACGGCCAGGTCTTGGTAGATTTGCAGTGGTCTGATACTCCTTCCATTTCAATATTATCGCTTGCAGAGTGCTCCTTGGGATGCTTAAAGCTTGGGAAATCTTTTTGTATCCAAATCCGGCTTTAAACTTCTTCACAACAGTATCTCGGACCTGCCTGGTGTGTTCCTTGTTCTTCATGATGCTCTCTGCGCTTTTAACGGACCTCTGAGACTATCACTGTGCAGGTGCATTTATACGGAGACTTGATTACACACAGGTGGATTGTATTGATCATCATTAGTCATTTAGGTCAACATTGGATCATTCAGAGATCCTCACTGAACTGAAAGTAAAGGGGCTGAATAATTTTGCACGCCCAATGTTTCAGTTCTTGATTTGTTAAAAAAGTTTGAAATATTCAATAAATGTCCTTCCACTTCATGATTGTGTCCCACTTGTTGTTGATTCTTCACAAAAAAATACAGTTTTATATCTTTATGTTTGAAGCCTGAAATGTGGCAAAAGGTCGCATAGTTCAAGGGGGCCGAATACTTTCCCAAGGCACTGTGTGTTGTTTGATTAAATTAAGCATGTCACATGTCATGGTTCATACTTATATCACATGAATCATTTTTCATTCATTCAGACAAAGCCTTTTCATTCTAACAAAAAAAAAAAATTGGGCCTATAATTTTCTTTAAAAAAATATAAAGAATATTCTTCCAAGTGACAGAATACTAACGTCCTTTCTGATATTCGATCAACCCATCAGAGTCTAAGTCCTGTACTATATCATTTAAAAAAATATATATATATATATTTTACCCTCTTGTGAGGCCTGTGGGTGTTCGTGAGAGTCTCACCTTTCCACAGAGGGGTAATATTAGTGTGTACACTACAGACAGAAGTTGGTAGATCGGCTGTACTGAATTCAGACGAGTCCCAAGACGCTTCAGGGGCTTGTAGAGCAAAACGGAGAACACCATAGTTTTTGTGAAAGTCTCATCTTTCCATAGGGTCCGTTCGGACGCCACATACGGTTTTGTGAGAAGACCGATTTTCGGGACGTCTCCTGGTCTAACGAACACCACTCTAGCTCTGTCACCATTCATCGCCATCACCATTCATCGCCACCACCATTCATCGCCATCACCATTCATCGCCATCACCATTCATCACCATCACCATTCATCGCCATCGCCATTCATCACCATCACCATTCATCACCATCACCATTCATCGCCATCACCATTCATCACCATTCTTCGCCATCACCATTCATCGCCATCACCATTCATCACCATCACCATTCATGGCCATCACCATTCATCGCTATCACCATTCATCACCATCACCATTCATCGCCATCGCCATTCATCACCATCACCATCACCATTCATCGCCATCACCATTCATCACCATCACCATTCATCACCATTCTTCGCCATCACCATTCATCGCCATCACCATTCATCACCATCACCATTCATCGCCATCACCATTCATCACCATCACCATTCATCGCCATCGCCATTCATCACCATCACCATCACCATTCATCGCCATCACCATTCATCACCATCACCATTCATCACCATTCTTCGCCATCACCATTCATCGCCATCACCATTCATCACCATCACCATTCATCGCCATCACCATTCATCCCCATCACCATTCATCACCATCACCATTCATCGCCATCGCCATTCATCACCATCACCATCACCATTCATCACCATCACCATTCATCACCATTCTTCGCCATCACCATTCATCGCCATCACCATTCATCACCATCACCATTCATCACCATCACCATCACCATTCTTCGCCATCACCATTCATCACCATCACCATTCATCGCCATCACCATTCATCGCCATCACCATTCATCACCATCACCATCACCATTCATCGCCATCACCATTCATCACCATCACCATTCATCACCATCACCATCGCCATTCATCACCATCACCATTCATGACCATCACCATTCATCACCATCACCATTCATCATCATCACCATTCATCGCCATCACCATTCATCACCATCACCATCACCATTCATCACCATCACCATTCATCACCATCACCATTCATCACCATCGCCATTCATCACCATCACCATTCATGACCATCACCATTCATCACCATCACCATTCATCACCATCACCATCACCATTCATTCGCCATCACCATCGCCATTCATCACCATCACCATCAATTCGCCATGACCATCACCATTCATCACCATCGCCATTCATCACCATCACCATCGCCATTCATCACCATCACCATTCATGACCATCACCATTCATCACCATCACCATCACCATTCATCGCCATTCATCACCATCACCATTCATTCGCCATCACCATCGCCATTCATCACCATCACCATCGCCATTCATCACCATCACCATTCATGACCATCACCATTCATCACCATCACCATTCATCACCATTGCCATTCATCACCATCACCATTCATGACCATCACCATTCATCACCATCACCATTCATCATCATCACCATCACCATTCATCGCCATTCATCACCATCACCATCACCATTCATCGCAGATGCGGATGCATCCAATGTAAACAAACAGATATCTCTCTAGTTTAAATTGAAAGGTTTTGATGGGGATCTTTTCATTATGCTAATTAGATTTCTGCAGGGGCACAGTCATCAACCTTAGGGTTTTTTATTCAATCTACATTGTAGAATAATAGTGAAGACATCAAAACTATGAAATAACACATATGGAATCATGTAGTAACCAAAACAAGTGTTAAACAAATCCAAATAATTTGTATATTTTAGATTCTTCAAAGTTGCCACCCTTTGTCTTGATGACAGCTTTGCACACTCTTGGTATTCTCTTAACCAGCTTCACGAGGTAGTCACCTGGAATGCATTTCAATTAACAGGTGTGCCTTGTTAAAAGTTCATCTCTAACATAGTCTACTAGCTAGAAAGGTATCTTGGCAGAACATTTTGCTGTTGTAAAGCAAATGTTCTGCAATTCTGCACAGTTTTGCATGAAACTGAGAGATAATTTTGCAGTTTTAAAGCTAATTTCCTCCAATTCTGCACAGTTTTGCATGGAACTGAGAGATAATTTTGCAGTTTTAAAGCTAATTTCCTCCAATTCTACACAGTTTTGCATGGAACTGAGAGATAATTTTGCAGTTTTAAAGCTAATTTCCTCCAATTCTACACAGTTTTGCATGGAACTGAGAGATAATTTTGCAGTTTTAAAGCTAATTTCCTCCAATTCTACACAGTTTTGCATGGAACAGAGAGATAATTTTGCAGTTTTAAAGCTAATTTCCTCCAATTCTACACAGTTTTGCATGGAACCGAGAGATAATTTTGCAGTTTTAAAGCTCATTTCCTCCAATTCTACACAGTTTTGCATGGAACTGAGAGATAATTTTGCAGTTTTAAAGCTAATTTCCTCCAATTCTACACAGTTTTGCATGGAACTGAGAGATAATTTTGCAGTTTTAAAGCTAATTTCCTCCAATTCTACACAGTTTTGCATGGAACTGAGAGGTTATTTTGCAGTTTTAAAGCTAATTTCCTCCAATTCTATACATAATGCCATGTTCCTCTGCTCAAACATTATAACAAAATCAATGGGCATGTACTCTGAATGCCTGGTTTTTGGAATTTCCGATTCTCCTTGTCTAGCTGTTATTTGATTGTTAATTCTCAAGATGGTATTATTTAAAAATAGATATACAGAGGCAAGAAAAAGTATGTGAACCCTTTGGAAATACCTGGATTTCTGCATACACTCACAACCGAGTTTTAAACTGCCTCTGGAAGCAACGTCAGCACAAGAACTGTTAGTCGGGAGCTTCAAACACAAGCCTACGATCACCATGCGCAGTGCCGAGCGTCGGCTGGAGTGGTGTAAAGCTCGTCGCCATTGGACTCAGGAGCAGTGGAAACGCCGTCGCTGGAGTTTAACATGCTTCCGTTGTTCTGATCTTGTCCACATTCTGATTGTGCCCACATTTGTCAACAGGTGTAGACAATCAAAAGACTCATTGTGATCTGATTGTAATTAGATTGCATTGTGATCTGATTGTAATTAGATTGAATTTGAAGGATTCGTTTACACTTCAAATTCAATCTAATCACAATCAGATCGCAATGCAATCTAATTACAATCAGATCACAATGCAATCTAATCACAATCAGATCACAATGCAATCTAATTACAATTCCACTAGATGTTGGAACATTGCTGCTATAACAGCCTCCACTCTTCTGGGAAGGCTTTCCACTAGATGTTGGAACATTTGCTGCATCAGCCACAAGAGCATTAGGGAGGTCGGGCACTGATGTTGGGTGATTAGGCCTGGTTCGAAGTCGGCATTCCAATTCATCACAAAGGTGTTCGATGTGGTTGAGGTCAGGGCTCTGTGCAGGCCAGTCAAGTTCTTCCACACCGATCTCGACCATTTCTGTATGGACCTCGCTTTGTGCACGGGGGCATTGTCATGCTGAAACAGGAAAGGGCCTTCCCCAAACTGTTGCCACAAAGTTGGAAGCACAGAATCATCTAGAATGTAATTGTATGCTGTAGAGGTAAGATTTCCCTTCACTGGAACTAAGGGGGCTAGACTGAACCATGAAAAACAGCCCCTAGACCATTATTCCTCCTCCACCAAACTTTACAGTTGGCACTATGCATTGGGGCAGGTAGCGTTCTCCTGGCATCCATCAAAACGCAGATTCGTCCGTCGGTCTGTCAGATGGCGAAGCGTGATTCATCACTCCAGCGACGGCAATATAGGGAATAGGGTGCCATTTGGGACGCCTCGGCAGTATCCATATGACACACCAGCCTAAGGAGGGACTTGGGGTGTGAGCTGATGGCTGTGGAATGCCCCCCCCCCCCCCCCCCCCCCAACAACACACACACACACAGACACATCTCCTCTCTCTTCCAATGACCTTTGGTTGACCTGCTGTTTGGTCTAATAGCACTGTCTTCCCAGCTGTATGACTGAATGTGAAACGCAGCTTTTGGACTTTCCTCTGTCAGGGGCTCTAGATTATTGATCTGTCTTGCTGGAAGGTCTGTAGCCATCGATGGAATTTAAAGGGTAGCGCCACCACTTTTCAATCTAATTTTCATTTTCTTCAACACAATACCAGTTTTTACATAATGTGGAGAATAAAAAACAAAACTCGCATTTCTACGTGTTGTACAAAAAATATATATATATATATATATATATATATATATATATATATATATAAAGTGAAAAAAATATACCCGCTGACATCAGCAAAAGTTGAAAACATTTTAAAAAACAGTTATTTTAGTTCAGTTATTCTTCTGGCTAGAAACTCAAAACTTATTGTGATGTCACAAAGAAGCTTTTTGTTATCTATTTAACCACAGGTCATAGAAACTGTTTTCACATACCTAGACTGATATTGTGCTGGAGATAATGAATATGAGATCGAAAGGTGGCAAATTGTCCTTTAAGGACTTTGCACACCGGCCAGACGGGATCGGGCTCCCGAGTGGCGCAGCGGTCTAAGGCACTGCATCTCAGGGCTAGCGGCGTCACTACAGACACCCTGGTTCAGCGGTCTAAGGCACTGCATCTCAGGGCTAGCGGCGTCACTACAGACACCCTGGTTCAGCGGTCTAAGGCACTGCATCTCAGGGCTAGCGGCGTCACTACAGACACCCTGGTTCAGCGGTCTAAGGCACTGCATCTCAGGGCTAGCGGCGTCACTACAGACACCCTGGTTCAGCGGTCTAAGGCACTGCATCTCAGGGCTAGCGGCGTCACTACAGACACCCTGGTTCAGCGGTCTAAGGCACTGCATCTCAGGGCTAGCGGCGTCACTACAGACACCCTGGTTCAGCGGTCTAAGGCACTGCATCTCAGGGCTAGCGGCGTCACTACAGTCGTGGTCAAAAGTTTTGAGAATGACACTAATATACATTTTCACAAAGTCTGCTGCTTCAGTGTCTTTAGATATTTGTGTCAGATGTTACTATGGAATACTGAAGTATAATTACAAGCATTTCATAAGTGTCAAAGGCTTTTATTGACAATTACATGAAATTTATGCAAAATATTTGCAGTGTTGACCCTTCTTTTTCAAGACCTCTGCAATCTGCCCTGGCATGCTGTCAATTAACTTCTGGGCCACATCCTGACTGATGGCAGCCCATTCTTGCATTATCAATGCTTGGAGTTTGTCAGAATTTGTGGGTTTTTGTTTGTCCACCCGCCTCTTGAGGATTGACCACAAGTTCTCAATGGGATTAAGGTCTGGGGAGTTTCCTGGCCACGGACCAAAAATATTGATGTTTTGTTCCCTGAGCCACTTAGTTATCACGTTTGCCTTATGGCAGGTGCTCCATCATGCTGGAAAAGGCATTGTTCGTCACCAAACCGTTCCTGGATGGTTGGGAGAAGATGCTCTCGGAGGATGTATTGGTACCATTCTTTATTCATGGCTGTGTTCTTAGGCATAATTGTGAGTGAGCCCACTCCCTTGGCTGAGAAGCAACCCCACACATGAATGGTCTCAGGATGCTTTACTGTTGGCATGACACAGGACTGATGGTAGCGCTCACCTTGTCTTCTCCGGACAAGCTTTTTTCCAGATGCCCCAAACAATCGGAAAGGGGATTCATCAGAGAAAATGACGTTACCCCAGTCCTCAGCAGTCCAATCCCTGTACCTTTTGCAGAATATCAGTCTGTCCCTGATGTTTTTCCTGGAGAGAAGTGGCTTCTTTGCTGCCCTTGATACCAGGCCATCCTCCAAAAGTCTTCGCCCCACTGTGCGTGCAGATGCACTCACACCTGCCTGCTGCCATTCCTGAGCAAGCTCTGTACCGGTGGTGCCCTGATCCCGCAGCTGAATGAACTTTAGGAGACGGTCCTGGGGCTTCCTGGACTTTCTTGGGCGCCCTGAAGCCTTCTTCACAACAATTGAACCACTCTCCTTGAAGTTCTTGATGATCCGATAAATGGTTGATTTAGGTGCAATCTTACTGGCCTGTGAAGCCCTTTTTGTGTAAAGCAATGATGATGGCACATATTTCCTTGCAGGTAACCATGGTTGACAGAGGAATAACAATGATTCCAAGCACCACCCTCCTTTTGAAGCTTCCAGTCTGTTATTCAAACTCAATCAGCATGCCAGAGTGATCTCCAGCCTTGTCCTCGTCAACAGTCACACCTATGTTAATGAGAGAATCACTGACATGATGTCAGCTGGTCCTTTTGTGGCAGGGCTGAATTGTGAATTGCAGTGGAAATGTTTTTGGGGGATTCAGTTCATTTGCATGGCAAAGAGGAACTTTGCAATTAATTGCAATTCATCTGACAATTCATTCATAACAGTATATGCAAATTGCCATCATACAAACTGAGGCAGCAGACTTTGTGTGAAAATTAACATTTGTGTCATTCTCAAAACTTTTGGTCACGACTGTGGTTTGAATCCAGGCTGTATCACATCCGGCCGTGATTGGGAGTCCCATAGGGGCAGCGCACAATTGGCCCAGCGTCGTCCGGGTTTGGCCAGGGTAGGCCGTCATTGTAAATAAGAATTAGTTCTTAACTGACTTGCTTAATTAAATAAATGTAAATTAAAAAATAAATAAAATAAAATAAAATAGTAGATCACAATTCCTATTAGCCGGGGTCCAAAATCAATGCCTTTCTGAGAACACAACATTTCACATGCCGACGGGCTAGTTTGGCACATTTTCTGCTATTCTGTCCTGAAAATGTAGAAAAAAGAACTGGGATGGTGGGCTTTCCTTTCCTGTCCATAGCTATCAGCCTGTTAAAAAGAGAAGGGGGGGTGGGGTTGCGAGACATAGAGAAGGGTGTAGGTAGGACTGAGGTGTGATTGGCTGGTTCAGAGCTTCTGTTTGTTTCTATAACATATGGAACACAATATGTGGTCTATACTTGGCAAGTAGGTTTCTCACTTATGGATTGGACGGCACAAATTGGGATATGTGGGAGGGGTATATGCAAATTTGATACTGTAGTATATTACTATTGCATTCACTGTAGTGTTTTTGCAGACATGACTTTAGTATTTACTTCTGTATTTACTGTAGTGTTTTTGCAGACATGACTTTAGTATTTACTTCTGTATTTACTGTAGTGTTTTTGCAGACAAGACTTTAGTATTTACTTCTGTATTTACTGTAGTGTTTTTGCAGACATGACTTTAGTATTTACTTCTGTATTCACTGTAGTGTTTTGCGGTCTGTAGTATACTGTAGTATCTTCTACGGTATACTACACAATGATACAGTAAGTACTACTACAGTGTATAGTATAGTTTTCTACAGTAGACTACAGTTTACTACATAATTCTATACTGTAGTATTCTATAGTAAGTACTGTAGTATTCTATAGTAAACTGTAGTATTTTTTCAGGTGGGGAGGGAGAGTGAGAGAGTGCGGGGGGGGGGGGGGATAAAGGGTGTGTGAGAGAGAAAGACAGAGATAAAGAATTCAAAAACAAATCCAATTTTGATAAACTTATATCTATTGGGTGAAATTCCACAGTGTGCCATCACAGCAGTAAGATGTGACCTGTTGCCACGAGAAAAGGGCAACCAGTGAAGAACAAACACCATTGTAAATACAACCCATATTTATGTTTATTTATTTTCCATTGTGTACTTTAACCATTTGTCCATTGTTACAACACTATATATATATATATATATATATATATATATATATATATACAGTGGGGCAAAAAAGTATTTAGTCAGCCACCAATTGTGCAAGTTCTCCCACTTCAAAAGATGAGAGAGGCCTGTAATTTTCATCATAGGTACACTTCAACTATGACAGACAAAATGAGAAATGTATTTGCAAATTATGGTGGAAAATAAGTATTTGGTCACCTACAAACAAGCAAGATTTCTGGCTCTCACAGACCTGTAACTTCTTCTTTAAGAGGCTCCTCTGTCCTCCACTCGTTACCTGTATTAATGGCACCTGTTTGAACTTGTTATCAGTATTAAGTCTGTACATACTCAAATCCTTCCTTAATTTAGGGTTTTCTGCTACCCTTCGTTTGGGGCCAAATAACATTCTAGTTTGCTCTGTTCTCTCTGTTCTCTCTGTTCTCTCTGTTCTCTCTCTCTCTCTCTCTCTCTCTGTCTCTCTCTATGCCTCTCTCTCTCTCTCTCTCTCTCTCTCTCTCTCTCTCTCTCTCTCTCTCTCTGTCTCTCTCTCTGTCTCTCTCTATGCCTCTCTCTCTCTCTCTCTCTCTCTCTCTCTCTCTCTCTCTCTCTCTCTGTCTCTCTCTATGCCTCTCTCTCTCTCTCTCTCTCTCTCTCTCTCTCTCT
>NC_048591.1:45608094-45718094 GCF_013265735.2 Oncorhynchus mykiss | reverse complement strand
ACAACATGTTATACTACAACATTAGGAGAGTAGATGACAGTTCAACATTAGGAGAGGAGCTGACAGTTCAACATTAGGAGAGGAGATGACAGTTCAACATTAGGAGGAGATGACAGTTCAACATTAGGAGGAGATGACAGTTCAACATTAGGAGAGGAGATGACAGTTCAACATTAGGAGGAGATGACAGTTCAACATTAGGAGAGGAGATGACAGTACAACATTAGGAGAGGAGCTGACAGTTCAACATTAGGAGAGGAGATGACAGTTCAACATTAGGAGGAGATGACAGTTCAACATTAGGAGGAGATGACAGTTCAACGTTAGGAGAGGAGATGACAATACAACATTAGGAGGAGATGACAGTTCAACATTAGGAGGAGATGACAGTACAACATTAGGAGAGGAGATGACAGTACAACATTAGGAGGAGATGACAGTACAACATTAGGAGAGGAGCTGACAGTTCAACATTAGGAGAGGAGCTGACAGTTCAACATTAGGAGAGGAGATGACAGTTCAACATTAGGAGGAGATGACAGTTCAACATTAGGAGGAGATGACAGTTCAACATTAGGAGAGGAGATGACAATACAACATTAGGAGGAGATGACAGTTCAACATTAGGAGGAGATGACAGTACAACATTAGGAGAGGAGATGACAGTACAACATTAGGAGGAGATGACAGTACAACATTAGGAGAGGAGATGACAGTACAACATTAAGAGGAGATGACAGTACAACATTAGGAGGAGATGACAGTCAAACATTAGGAGGAGATGACAGTACAACATTAGGAGGAGATGACAGTACAACATTAGGAGGAGATGACAGTACAACATTAGGAGGAGATGACAGTACAACATTAGGAGGAGATGACAGTACAACATTAGGAGGAGATGACAGTACAACATTAGGAGGAGCTGACAGTACAACATTAGGAGAGGAGATGACAGTACAACATTAGGAGAGGAGATGACAGTACAACATTAGGAGGAGATGACAGTACAACATTAGGAGAGGAGATGACAGTACAACATTAGGAGGAGATGACAGTACAACATTAGGAGGAGATGACAGTTAAACATTAAGAGGAGATGACAGTACAACATTAGGAGGTAACTCATTGGAAAATACCACATATTAAAGCACCACATAAACAGCCCTAGATATGACACATTCACAGTAGTTACAGTATTTACAGTAGTCACAGTATTCACAGTATTTACAGTATTCACAGCATTTACAGTATTCACAGCATTTACAGTATTTACAGTAGTCACAACATTTACAGTATTTACAGTAGTCACAACATTTACAGAAGTCACAGCATTTACGGTATTCACAGTATTTACGGTATTTACAGTAGTCACAGCATTTACAGTATTTACAGTATTCACAGTAGTTACAGTATTTACAGTATTCACAGCATTTACAGTATTTACAGTAGTCACAACATTTACAGAAGTCACAGCATTTACGGTATTCACAGTATTTACGGTATTTACAGTAGTCACAGCATTTACAGCATTTACAGTATTCACAGTAGTTACAGTATTTACAGTAGTCACAACATTTACAGAAGTCACAGCATTTACAGTATTCACAGTATTCACAGCATTTACAGTATTCACAGCATTTACAGTATTTACAGTAGTCACAGTAGTCACAGTATTTACAGTATTTACAGTAGTCACAGTATTTACAGTATTCACAGTATTCACAGCATTTACAGTATTCACAGCATTTACAGTATTTACAGTAGTCACAGTAGTCACAGTATTTACAGTATTTACAGTAGTCACAGTATTCACAGTATTCACAGCATTTACGGTATTCACAGCATTTACGGTATTTACAGTAGTCACAGCATTTACAGCATTTACAGTATTCACAGTATTCACAGCATTTACAGTATTCACAGCATTTACAGTATTTACAGTAGTCACAGTAGTCACAGTATTTACAGTATTTACAGTAGTCACAGTATTTACAGTAGTCACAGCATTTACAGCATTTACAGTATTCACAGTATTCACAGCATTTACAGTATTCACAGTATTCATAGTATTTACAGCATTTACAGCATTTACAGTATTCACAGCATTCACAGCATTTACAGTATTCACAGCATTTACGGTATTTACAGTAGTCACAGCATTTACGGTATTTACAGTAGTCACAGCATTTATGGTATTTACAGTAGTCATAGCATTTACGGTAGTTACAGTAGTCACAGCATTTACAGTATTCACAGTAGTCACAGTATTTACAGTATTCACAGTATTTACGGTATTTTCAGTATTTAAAGTATTTACAGTATTCACAGTAGTCACAGTATTTACAGTATTTACAGTATTTACAGTAGTCACAGTATTCATAGTAGTCACAGCATTTACAGTAGTCACAGTATTTACAGTATTTACAGTAGTCACATTATTTACAGTAGTCACAGTATTTACAGTATTTACAGTAATTACAGTATTTACAGTAGTCACAGTATTTACAGTATTTACAGTATTTACAGTAGTCACAGTATTTACAGTATTTAGAGTATTCACAGTATTCACAGTATTCACAGCATTTACAGTATTTACAGTAGTCACAGTATTTACAGTATTTAGAGTATTCACAGTAGACTTGTCGTCGTTGTACAACATAACTGATACGTGATAAATGTCTGAAAGCTGGTATTTTCCTGTACTACATTGTGGGGCATGTAAGTCATTTACAGTTAGTCTGTCATAGCGGTGTAATTCTGCTGACTAGTGTGGTTATTGTATGAGAGGCCAACTTACTGTGTGCTGCAAAACTTTCCATGAACCCCCCCCCCTTCATTAACTACACCTTTTAGCCTACTGAGGCATTGCAGAGATAGCTACCAAATCTAGATGTTAAGGACAAGAGTCCTTTGACGTATTTTCCTCAACCCCCACCTACCCTAGGACAAGGCAGGCCTTATGAACCGCACATAAGACTAGCCTTTCACTTTAGGTATATTAGTATCTGTATGGTGAGTGAGGGAAGGACACTCTTCAAGCTTTCTGCTCTACTTACTGTACCTTTCCGGCATCCAAAATGGTACCCTATTCCCTACAGGCTTTAGTCAAGAGTAGTGCACTCTATAGGGAAACGGGTGTCATTTGGGACTCGGGACCTACCGTCTCAGGCCAGCACAAGAACTGGGCTGGGTACCTAACTACATCAACTTACTGCTGGGAGCTACACAACTTACTGTGTTGGGAGCTACACGACTTACTGTGTTGGGAGCTACACGACTTACTGTGTTGGGAGCTACACGACTTACTGTGTTGGGAGCTACACGACTTACTGTGTTGGGAGCTACACGACTTACTGTGTTGGGAGCTACACGACTTACTGTGTTGGGAGCTACACGACTTACTGTGTTGGGAGCTACACGACTTACTGTGTTGGGAGCTACACGACTTACTGTGTTGGGAGCTACACGACTTACTGTGTTGGGAGCTACACGACTTACTGTGTTGGGAGCTACACAACTTACTGTGTTGGGAGCTACACAACTTACTGTGTTGGGAGATACACAACTTACTGTGTTAGGAGCTACACGACTTACTGTGTTGGGAGCTACACGACTTACTGTGTTGGGAGCTACACAACTTACTGTGTTGGGAGCTACACAACTTACTGTGTTGGGAGCTACACAACTTACTGTGTTGGGAGCTACACAACTTATTGTGTTGGGAGCTACACAACTTACTGTGTTGGGAGCTACACAACTTACTGTGTTGGGAGCTACACAACTTACTGTGTTGGGAGCTACACAACTTACTGTGTTGGGAGCTACACAACTTACTGTGTTGGGAGCTACACAACTTACTGTGTTGGGAGCTACACAACTTATTGTGTTGGGAGCTACACAACTTACTGTGTTGGGAGCTACACAACTTACTGTGTTGGGAGCTACACAACTTATTGTGCTGGGAGCTACACAACTTACTGTGTTGGGAGCTACACGACTTACTGTGTTGGGAGCTACACAACTTACTGTGTTGGGAGCTACACAACTTACTGTGTTGGGAGCTACACGACTCCATTAACTTGTTAACACATCCACACTTTCCATTGAGTGTGGTATGGAGAGTCTGGTGACACAGCAGATATATGTCCTGGGGGCTGTGTGTGTGTGTGTGTGTGTGTGTGTGTGTGTGTGTGTGTGTGTGTGTGTGTGTGTGTGTGTGTGTGTGTGTGTGTGTGTGTGTGTGTGTGTGTGTGAGAGAGAGAGAGAGAGAGAGAGTGTGAGAGAGAGAGGGGAGAGTGAGAGAGGGGGGGAGAGATAGAGAGAAAGGGAGAGGGATAGAGACACAGAGAGAGAGAGAGAGAGAGAGAGAGAGAGTCTCGTGAAAGCCCAGACCTGGCTCTCCACCAGGACTAGAAGCTCCCTCCCCTCCCTCCGTCCTCTCCCTCCTTACTCTCTCTGCCCCCTTCCTCCCTCCCTCCTCTCTCTCCTCTCCTCTCCCTTCCCTCCCTCCCTCCTCTCCTCCCATCTCGCCTCCTGCTTTGAGGAAAGGAAACAAGGAGTTACCTAAGAATTCCCCCTGTGTAGGCCTACAAGTATCAGAGTACAGCAGAAGCTAGGAGTACGTTGAACGAATGAATGAACGGCCTGGAGCTTCTTTCCCACAATGCTTCTCACACACACAAGGCGTAAAGGCGTGGTGCCCCTTGTCTGCCAAGCCACTCTGGAATGTCACTGACACACATTACTGCTACCGACACATGGAACGAGAGAGAGAGACACACATTACTGCTACCGACACATGGAACGAGAGAGAGAGACACACATTACTGCTACCGACACATGGAACGAGAGAGAGAGAGACACACATTACTGCTACCGACACATGGAACGAGAGAGAGAGACACACATTACTGCTACCGACACATGGAACGAGAGAGAGAGAGAGAGACACATTCTTATCCAGAGTTACTTACAGCCATGCCATAAAAAAGTAAGAGAGAAATTAAGACACAAATAGAATTTAAAAAGTGGTACACTGTGTCATACATAAACATACCTGTTTTGAAGGGTCCTAATACCAACGAAATTAGAATTAATTAATTAGTAGAATTAATTATATTCTAAACTATTTGTTATTAGTTTTGTGCTCCTGTCATTCTCTCTCTCTGTTTATGACATCTGACTTAATAATATTGTAACAATGTGAAATCTATGAACGGCGTTTATTTTCTTACTCTTACTCACAATCATCCCCAACATGTCAATAGTCTACCGACAGACATGGTGTTGTGGGGTGAGAGCTGAGAAGTTGGGCGACTCTGTGAGCTATTTTCAATAATCATTACAACTACTACTTACGTACAAGACAGTCAAGGTGTTACAGGACAGTCAGTCAGGGTGTTGCAGGACAGTCAGTCAGGGTGTTACAGGACAGTCAGTCAGGGTGTTACAGGACAGTCAAGGTGTTACAAGAGAGTCAAGGTGTTACAGGACAGTCAGTCAGGGTGTTACAGGACAGTCAGTCAGGGTGTTACAGGACAGTCAAGGTGTTACAGGACAGTCAGTCAGGGTGTTATAGGACAGTCAGGGTGTTACAGGACAGTCAAGGTGTTACAGGACAGTCAAGGTGTTACAGGACAGTCAGTCAGGGTGTTACAGGACAGTCAAGGTGTTACAGGACAGTCAGTCAGGGTGTTACAGGACAGTCAGTCAGGGTGTTACAGGACAGTCAGTCCGGGTGTTACAGGACAGTCAGTCAAGGTGTTACAGGACAGTCAGTCAAGGTGTTACAGGACAGTCAAGGTGTTACAGGACAGTCAGTCAAGGTGTTACAGGACAGTCAGTCAAGGTGTTACAGGACAGTCAGTCAAGGTGTTAACGGACAGTCAATGTGTTACAGGACAGTCAGTCAAGGTGTTACAGGACAGTCAGTCAGGGTGTTACAGGACAGTCAGTCAGGGTGTTGCAGGACAGTCAGTCAGGGTGTTACAGGACAGTCAATGTGTTACAGGGCAGTCAGTCAGGGTGTTACAGGACAGTCAAGGTGTTACAGGACAGTCAGTCAAGGTGTTGCAGGACAGTCAGTCAGTGTTACAGGACAGTCAGTCAGGGTGTTGCAGGACAGTCAGTCAAGGTGTTGCAGGACAGTCAGTCAGGGTGTTACAGGACAGTCAGTCAAGGTGTTACAGGACAGTCAAGGTGTTACAGGACAGTCAGTCAGGGTGTTACAGGACAGTCAGTCAGGGTGTTACAGGACAGTCAGTCCGGGTGTTACAGGACAGTCAGTCAAGGTGTTACAGGACAGTCAGTCAAGGTGTTACAGGACAGTCAAGGTGTTACAGGACAGTCAGTCAAGGTGTTACAGGACAGTCAGTCAGGGTGTTACAGGACAGTCAGTCAGGGTGTTACAGGACAGTCAGTCAGGGTGTTACAGGACAGTCAGTCAATGTGTTACAGGACAGTCAGTCAGGGTGTTACAGGACAGTCAGTCAGGGTGTTACAGGACAGTCAGTCAAGGTGTTACAGGACAGTCAGTCAAGGTGTTACAGGACAGTCAATGTGTTACAGGACAGTCAGTCAAGGTGTTACAGGACAGTCAGTCAGGGTGTTACAGGACAGTCAGTCAGGGTGTTGCAGGACAGTCAGTCAGGGTGTTACAGGACAGTCAGTCAAGGTGTTACAGGACAGTCAGTGTTACAGGACAGTCAGTCAAGGTGTTACAGGACAGTCAGTCAAGGTGTTACAGGACAGTCAGTCAAGGTGTTACAGGACAGTCAATGTGTTACAGGACAGTCAGTCAAGGTTTTACAGGACAGTCAGTCAGGGTGTTACAGGACAGTCAGTCAAGGTGTTGCAGGACAGTCAGTCAGGGTGTTACAGGACAGTCAAGGTGTTACAGGACAGTCAGTCAAGGTGTTGCAGGACAGTCAGTCAGTGTTACAGGACAGTCAGTCAGGGTGTTGCAGGACAGTCAGTCAAGGTGTTGCAGGACAGTCAGTCAGGGTGTTACAGGACAGTCAATGTGTTACAGGACAGTCAGTCAAGGTTTTACAGGACAGTCAGTCAGGGTGTTACAGGACAGTCAGTCAAGGTGTTGCAGGACAGTCAGTCAGGGTGTTACAGGACAGTCAAGGTGTTACAGGACAGTCAGTCAAGGTGTTACAGGACAGTCAGTCAAGGTGTTGCAGGACAGTCAGTCAGTGTTACAGGACAGTCAGTCAGGGTGTTGCAGGACAGTCAGTCAAGGTGTTGCAGGACAGTCAGTCAGGGTGTTACAGGACAGTCAGTCAGGGTGTTACAGGACAGACAGTCAAGGTGTTGCAGGACAGTCAGTCAGGGTGTTACAGGACAGTCAAGGTGTTACAGGACAGTCAGTCAGGGTGTTACAGGACAGGCAAGGTGTTACAGGACAGTCAAGGTGTTACAGGACAGTCAGTCAGGGTGTTACAGGACAGTCAAGGTGTTACAGGACAGTCAGTCAGGGTGTTACAGGACAGTCAGTCAGGGTGTTACAGGACAGTCAGTCCGGGTGTTACAGGACAGTCAGTCAGGGTGTTACAGGACAGTCAGTCAGGGTGTTACAGGACAGTCAAGGTGTTACAGGACAGTCAGTCAAGGTGTTACAGGACAGTCAGTCAAGGTGTTACAGGACAGTCAGTCAGGGTGTTACAGGACAGTCAGTCAAGGTTTTACAGGACAGTCAGTCAGGGTGTTACAGGACAGTCAGTCAAGGTGTTGCAGGACAGTCAGTCAGGGTGTTACAGGACAGTCAAGGTGTTACAGGACAGTCAAGGTGTTACAGGACAGTCAGTCAGGGTGTTACAGGACAGTCAAGGTGTTACAGGACAGTCAAGGTGTTACAGGACAGTCAGTCAAGGTGTTACAGGACAGTCAGTCAGGGTGTTACAGGACAGTCAAGGTGTTACAGTACAGTCAGTCAAGGTGTTACAGGACAGTCAGTCAAGGTGTTACAGGACAGTCAGTCAGGGTGTTACAGGACAGTCAGTCAGGGTGTTACAGGACAGTCAGTCAGGGTGTTACAGGACAGTCAGTCAGGGTGTTACAGGACAGTCAGTCAGGGTGTTACAGGACAGTCAGTCAAGGTGTTGCAGGACAGTCAGTATAGGTGTTACAGGACAGTCAGTCAAGGTGTTACAGGACAGTCAGTCAAGGTGTTACAGGACAGTCAATGTGTTAAAGGACAGTCAGTCAGGGTGTTACAGGACAGTCAAGGTGTTACAGGACAGTCAGTCAAGGTGTTGCAGGACAGTCAGTCGAGGTGTTACAGGACAGTCAAGGTGTTACAGGACAGTCAGTCAGGGTGTTACAGGACAGGCAAGGTGTTACAGGACAGTCAAGGTGTTACAGGACAGTCAGTCAGGGTGTTACAGGACAGTCAGTCAGGGTGTTACAGGACAGTCAAGGTGTTACAGGACAGTCAGTCAGGGTGTTACAGGACAGTCAGTCAATGTGTTACAGGACAGTCAGTCAAGGTGTTACAGGACAGTCAAGGTGTTACAGGACAGTCAGTCAAGGTGTTACAGGACAGTCAGTCAGGGTGTTACAGGACTGTCAGTCCGTGTGTTACAGGACAGTCAGTCAAGGTGTTGCAGGACAGTCAGTCAGGGTGTTACAGGACAGTCAAGGTGTTACAGGACAGTCAAGGTGTTACAGGACAGTCAGTCAGGGTGTTACAGGACAGTCAAGGTGTTACAGGACAGTCAAGGTGTTACAGGACAGTCAGTCAGGGTGTTACAGGACAGTCAGTCAGGGTGTTACAGGACAGTCAAGGTGTTACAGGACAGTCAGTCAAGGTGTTAAAGGACAGTCAGTCAAGGTGTTACAGGACAGTCAGTCAGGGTGTTACAGGACAGTCAGTCAAGGTTTTACAGGACAGTCAGTCAGGGTGTTACAGGACAGTCAGTCAAGGTGTTGCAGGACAGTCAGTCAGGGTGTTACAGGACAGTCAAGGTGTTACAGGACAGTCAGTCAAGGTGTTGCAGGACAGTCAGTCAGTGTTACAGGACAGTCAGTCAGGGTGTTGCAGGACAGTCAGTCAAGGTGTTGCAGGACAGTCAGTCAGGGTGTTACAGGACAGTCAGTCAGGGTGTTACAGGACAGACAGTCAAGGTGTTGCAGGACAGTCAGTCAGGGTGTTACAGGACAGTCAAGGTGTTACAGGACAGTCAGTCAGGGTGTTACAGGACAGGCAAGGTGTTACAGGACAGTCAAGGTGTTACAGGACAGTCAGTCAGGGTGTTACAGGACAGTCAAGGTGTTACAGGACAGTCAGTCAGGGTGTTACAGGACAGTCAGTCAGGGTGTTACAGGACAGTCAGTCCGGGTGTTACAGGACAGTCAGTCAATGTGTTACAGGACAGTCAGTCAAGGTGTTACAGGACAGTCAAGGTGTTACAGGACAGTCAGTCAAGGTGTTACAGGACAGTCAGTCAGGGTGTTACAGGACAGTCAGTCAGGGTGTTACAGGACAGTCAGTCAGGGTGTTACAGGACAGTCAGTCAGGGTGTTACAGGACAGTCAGTCAAGGTGTTGCAGGACAGTCAGTCAGGGTGTTACAGGACAGTCAAGGTGTTACAGGACAGTCAAGGTGTTACAGGACAGTCAGTCAGGGTGTTACAGGACAGTCAAGGTGTTACAGGACAGTCAAGGTGTTACAGGACAGTCAGTCAAGGTGTTACAGGACAGTCAGTCAGGGTGTTACAGGACAGTCAAGGTGTTACAGGACAGTCAGTCAAGGTGTTACAGGACAGTCAGTCAGGGTGTTACAGGACAGTCAGTCAGGGTGTTACAGGACAGTCAGTCAGGGTGTTACAGGACAGTCAGTCAGGGTGTTACAGGACAGTCAGTCAGGGTGTTACAGGACAGTCAGTCAAGGTGTTGCAGGACAGTCAGTATAGGTGTTACAGGACAGTCAGTCAAGGTGTTACAGGACAGTCAGTCAAGGTGTTACAGGACAGTCAATGTGTTAAAGGACAGTCAGTCAGGGTGTTACAGGACAGTCAAGGTGTTACAGGACAGTCAGTCAAGGTGTTGCAGGACAGTCAGTCGAGGTGTTACAGGACAGTCAAGGTGTTACAGGACAGTCAGTCAGGGTGTTACAGGACAGGCAAGGTGTTACAGGACAGTCAAGGTGTTACAGGACAGTCAGTCAGGGTGTTACAGGACAGTCAAGGTGTTACAGGACTGTCAGTCAGGGTGTTACAGGACAGTCAGTCAATGTGTTACAGGACAGTCAGTCAAGGTGTTACAGGACAGTCAAGGTGTTACAGGACAGTCAGTCAAGGTGTTACAGGACAGTCAGTCAGGGTGTTACAGGACAGTCAGTCCGGGTGTTACAGGACAGTCAGTCAAGGTGTTGCAGGACAGTCAGTCAGGGTGTTACAGGACAGTCAAGGTGTTACAGGACAGTCAAGGTGTTACAGGACAGTCAGTCAGGGTGTTACAGGACAGTCAAGGTGTTACAGGACAGTCAAGGTGTTACAGGACAGTCAGTCAGGGTGTTACAGGACAGTCAGTCAGGGTGTTACAGGACAGTCAAGGTGTTACAGGACAGTCAGTCAAGGTGTTACAGGACAGTCAGTCAAGGTGTTACAGGACAGTCAGTCAGGGTGTTACAGGACAGTCAGTCAGGGTGTTACAGGACAGTCAGTCAGGGTGTTCCAGAACAGTCAGTCAAGGTGTTACAGGACAGTCAGTCAATGTGTTACAGGACAGTCAGTCAAGGTGTTACAGGACAGTCAAGGTGTTACAGGACAGTCAGTCAGGGTGTTACAGGACAGTCAGTCAAGGTGTTACAGGACAGTCAGTCAAGGTGTTACAGGACAGTCAGTCAAGGTTTTACAGACCTTTATGTGATGCTACAGGTTAAGGATATCAGTTCTACAACAAAACCATGGCGTCTGTCCCAAATGGCACCCTATTCCCTTCATAGTGCACTACTTTTGACCAGAGCCCTGGTCCATTTGGAAGTTAACCATGGTCCTATATGCAAAATCATATACGTCTATATATCTCTACATGTTATTTGACTTCAACAATGGCAGAATAAGTTCCCTACCAGTCTCCGTCAGTCAGAAGTTCAGAACTATGTACGTCACATAATTACAGGCCAACAGTTTACTTATACAGTCTTCGATAACAGCTAGCCGTGTTTTAGTGGAAATCGATGAAGAGAGAGAGAGAGCGAGAGAGAGAGACAGAGAGAGAGAGTGAGAGACAGAGAGAGCAAGAGACAGAGAGAGAGAGAGAGAGACAGAGACAGAGACAGAGAGAGCAAGATTCAGAGACAGAGACACAGAGAGAGAGACAGAGAGAGACAGAGACAGAAACAGAGAGACAGAAACAGAGAGAGCAAGAGACAGAGACAGAGAGACAGAGAGAACAAACACCATTGTAAATACAACCCATATTTATGTTTATTTGTTTTCCCTTTTGTAATTTAACTATTTGCATATCATTACAACACTGTATATAGACATAATATAACATTTGAAATGTCTCTATTAATTTAAAAACGTTGTTTCACTTTTGTTTATTATCTATTTCACTTGCGTTGGCAACGTTAACATCTGTATCCTCCGTGCCAATAAAACCCCTTTGAATGGAATATATATAAGGGGCGCAATAGGAAAGGAAGAGAGGGAGAAAGGGGCCTGTCCTTCTCCTGTTAGAAAGAGGTGTGTGTCCTCGTCATCGTAGCACGTGACAGATACACAAACCCTTTCCTCACGCGTACCTCACGATCACCTGCCTGCCTCTACAGAAATACCTCTACTCTGACTGAGACAGAACCAAAACCCTAACTGTGACAGAGGAATGGCAGGAGAGAAACCCAGGCTACAAATCTAACTAAAGTCTTACTATAATAACTACATAATAATAACAACATATGCCATTCGGTCTTAGTGTGTTTTGGCACAGCGAGTGTAGACATGGTTGCTGCTAACATACTTCGGCAGAGAGAGAGTGAGACCAGCGTCTGTGTCACAGCTACAGAAGAGCATGTTAACTACAGCTACAGTATGTTAACTACAGCTACAGAACAGTATGTTAACTACAGCTACAGAACAGTATGTTAACTACAGCTACAGCTACAGCATGTTAACTACAGCTACAGCTACAGCTACAGCATGTTAACTACAGCTACAGTATGTTAACTACAGCTACAGTATGTTAACTACAGCTACAGTATGTTAACTACAGCTACAGCTACAGCATGTTAACTACAGCTACAGCTACAGCATGTTAACTACAACTACAGCTACAGCATGTTAACTACAGCTACAGCTACAGCATGTTAACTACAGCTACAGAACAGGATGTTAACTACAGCTACAGTATGTTAACTACAGCTACAGTATGTTAACTACAGCTACAGTACAGTATGTTAACTACAGCTACAGTACAGCATGTTAACTACAGCTACAGTATGTTAACTACAGCTACAGTACAGTATGTTAACTACAGCTACAGAACAGCATGTTAACTACAGCTACAGAACAGCATGTTAACTGCAGCTACAGCATATTAACTACTGCTACAGCTACAGAACAGTATGTTAACTACAGCTACAGTACAGTATGTTAACTACAGCTACAGAACAGCATGTTAACTACAGCTACAGAACAGTATGTTAACTACAGCTACAGTATGTTAACTACAACTACAGAACAGCATGTTAACTACAGCTACAGCATGCTAACTACAGCTACAGTATGTTAACTACAGCTACAGTACAGTATGTTAACTACAGCTACAGAACAGCATGTTAACTACAGCTACAGCATGTTAACTACAGCTACAACATGTTAACTACAGCTACAGCATGCTAACTACAGCTACAGTATGTTAACTACAGCTACAGAACAGCATGTTAACTACAGCTACAGTACAGTATGTTAACTACAGCTACAGAACAGTATGTTAACTACAGCTACAGAACAGTATGTTAACTACAGCTACAGCATGTTAACTACAGCTACAGTATGTTAACTACAGCTACAGAACAGCATGTTAACTGCAGCTACAGCATGTTAACTGCAGCTACAGCATGTTAACTACTGCTACAGCTACAGTACAGTGTGTTAACTTATTTTAACTTATTATTTGAAGAGGAGGAGGGGCTCTTCCCAATAGTATTAGGGGGAGGCAGCTGGAGTTGGACAAGAATCCTGTTGAAGCCGTGTGTGTGTGTGTGTGTGTGTGTGTGTGTGTGTGTGTGTGTGTGTGTGTGTGTGTGTGTGTGTGTGTGTGTGTGTGTGTGTGTGTGTGTGTGTGTGTCTGTGTGTCTGTGTATGTGTGTGTCTATGTGTGTGTCTATGTGTGTGTCTGTGTGTGTGTGTGTGTGTGGCCATGTGCTGACTGGGTTACAATTGGTAGCCACAGGTTTCTACAGGACACACAATGAATGGACATAAAGTGACTGATTGATTTGGGTGCACAAGACCAGAACATCATGTCTCCTCTGATACGTAGCATGATGCTATTAGGATAGAAATGAACAACTGAACCTAAAGAGATAGCACTTTTACAATGTCTATAATACCCAATCCTACAATAAACATATTCTGGGAAAGCAGCAAGTCACCCTCACCTGGCCTTACTTAGTTACGTGTGTTATTAACATGCGATAACATGGGTTAATATTGTAATGAAACAGGCAGGGAGCAGGTCGCGAACCCTCGACCTTCTAGCCCGAGGTCCATCGCGCTGTCGACTGCGACGCAAAAGCATGCTCAAGCCGCTGAGTCGATATATGCGCTTACAAACCCAGGGTCGTTACAATATTATCACTTAAAAATAATGAACAGCGTCAACTTTGATATATAGGCAATTAAAGGTCAATTTCTCTATATCCTTATCAAAAAAAAAATGTATAGCCCTTAAATCATAACTCAAATCTCATCAGATGTAATGTACTGTATTGAAAAGCTTTACCTTCCATCCAGCAGAGCTGTTGCTATCTCCCTTGTCCTTGAAATAAGGCACGTTCTTCACCATCCAGTCATAGATCTGCGACAAGGTAAGTCTCTTGTCCGGGGTGCTCTCAATAGCCTTAGTTATGAGGTCCGCATAAGACATATTGCCCCAGGCGTTACGCCGAGATGAACTGCTTTTCCTCTGGGCAGCTGCAGCGGCCGCAGCCGCTACTGAAGATGCAGACCCGGCCGGAGAGGAGAGCAGAAGCACCTGTTGCTGCGGGAGTTGGGGGTTGTTCCCCGGGTGCTGCTGCTGATGCTGTTGGTGGTCGTGGATGCAGTTTTCCTGACATTGGAAATCATTGCAGAGGATGGTGGGTTTCTGATCCTCTTCGGGGTAATCTTCAGTCTCTTCTAATAAACTGAGGCTGGAGATGAATTCGGAGTTGCTGCTGGGTTCTTGTTTGACAGAAGGGGCGGGAGAGGAGGTGTTAGAGTCGCCCGGGGTGATGAACTCCGGACGTGGCAGGGGCCATGTGCAGGAGCGGGGCCGGGAAAGAGGCTCGAAATCCGGGTCGATCTCAACCTGTTGTGGTTGTTGGGCTGCCTCGGCCATAGTAGTAGCGAGAATAGCGTCAAAATGTCACATAGAATTAGTAAAGACAAAGTTACTCATACACAGCGGGTGATGTGAAGTCAACCAGAAAGTAAACAACCGAAAAGGGGGTAGTGGTCGACCACCTGAACAAAAAAATATCGGTCCGTCGGATAAACACTACATAGATATAAAGTCACAAATCAAGGCGGAGACAGCAACTACATCTAAGTCGACGATGACAACAAACAAAAAAATGTAGATATTCTGATTGTTGACGAATAGTATAGAAAAGTTAGAATAGAATAACAACAACAACAAAAAACAGCTTGGTGAACTTTTGTTTTATACAATCCAGTCGCAGTTATTGTTCAGTGCAGCAGTTCCGTTTACTCTTGCCTGTTGAATGTCAGTCTGCAGCCCGACAGCCGTGTTACAGGAGCTGTTTGTCAAATAATACCGCCCACATTTGACTGACAACTAAATCGGCCAATGACAGCTACTTAAAAACCAGAAAGAGCACTATGTTTTCATTCTTATATTGCTGGTAAACATCTCTTTCTCTGAAAATATTAAAACGGGTACGCTTTGTGAAACGGTTGGCTAGGAAACTTAATCGGTTTGTTTTGTTGGAGAGAGAGAGATGTAAAAAGAGAGAGAGACTTCACCTTTTTACAACGAAACCTAACTGTGAAAAGGACGAGTTATAAAATGAAGTGGGAGGTTTTTTTTTTCTGTCAGTCATGGTGTTGTTATTGTAAATTGCATAGCGGGACAGGATGAGAGGAGAACCCAGATTTGTTGAACTTTTAGAAATCATCACAACAACAGAAAAAGAGGCTGAAATTGCTATAATACTTATAAAAATGAATATAGTACTTTAATTTCCCCCAGTTAAATTATACATTTTTATTTGCAAATAGCCTAATAAAAATGTATGAAACAGCGCTGATCTGAGGGCGTTCTAATAGAACAACGTTAAACTACGCAAAAGGTTTTCGCGTCGAGGTGATTAAGCGCTATTTGGGATCGTGGAAAATGACTGTAAACCTCAGAACAAGACCGTTAATGATGATTTATTACACAGTCTTCATGAATCATACGCATCATCCACTACTGAAGTCTATTTATTACATGCTCGTTTTCTACCGATGCCTAGTAGCCACCATAATTAGTTTTCTTCAAAATGCTTTATTGGTTATCCAATGGAAGTCAGAGGAACTGAAATTAAAACAGTAAATTGTTATCATAATTGGAGGATTATAATGATGATGAGGAGGAGAATGAGGAAGAACAGAAGTTACTTTGAGATTTTGTAAGTGTACAATTTTAACCTAGATGATTTAGTTAGGGCTTCGGTATGAAAAGTACTAGGTTGTCATGGCGAGGGTTATATAGAGGACTCAGCCAGCGGATCTGCCCCTGAGGCTGCTCCAATCCAACTCTTGACAACATACACTCATTGGACAACACTGTCAACCAGCGAAAACAGCCCACACTCCAGGCCGACTCTTTGCCTGTGCTAACATCTTTTGGCCATTTGCAGGTACTACCACAGTTTTATTTTTCATTTATCCTTTATTTAACTAGGCAAGTCAGTTAAATTAATGATGGCATACCCGGCCAAACCATAACCCGGACTACACTGGGCCAATTGTTCGCTGGCCAATGGGACTCCCAATCACGGCCGGTTGTGATACAGCCTGGAATCGATCCAGGGTCTGTAGTGACGCCTCAAGCACTGAGATGCAGTGCCACTCAGACCGCTACGTCAATCAGGAGCTTGTGTCAATGTAGGCTTAATTCCCGTACAAATCAGGTACACACACAGTAATATGTCTCATTATAGCCGAACGTCTCGCACTTCTTTCACAATCACACAGGTTTCTGATGACAGATTTAAAAGTTTCAAATGTATTCCTGGTCCATGCGCCAGTCAGTGCACATTAGAGCGCCCTTTGCGCACTACATGGGCGACAGCGTTCCAACGCAGGTGAAGACTCGTTCGTGACATAATAACTAAACCAGGAAGAAGACGTGAAGGAGCGTTAACTGTTTAGACGCTGGCAAGGAACCTCCGCGATTGTCTGACGGAATTTAGCCTGAGTGGATTTGGTGTAGCGCGTCTGTGAAGGAATGTGGATTTAACTTCAGTCAACCATCACATCCAACTCTCATGTCAAGTGACATATTTCAGGATTTTCCCGGCAACAATGCATGTTATTCTGGACACGAAAAATGGTATATTTCATGATGCAATCGTGAACGGTATGCGACAAATTGTCTTCCGCTTTAATCTGGGTGTAGACAGTCTATTGTAACTACAACAACGCTACACCGACAAAATTGACAAAGCAGAAACAGACTGTCACGGCTACTTCCTTTGCTATTGGTAAGCCTCGATTCAAACATAATACTCAGACTGTGATTAACATATATGGCTATGATATGGACAGGGTTTGGTTCGTTATTTTCTAAATGCAATCCGTTACCGTTATTAGTTACCTTTCCAAAATGTTAATTAGTTACGTAACTTTTGGATTGCCCAAACTCAGTAACGTAATCAGATTACTTTGTTACTTTTGGATTATTTTCCGTTTATTAAGAACCGTAGAAGTAAACAACATTTTGGCGTGTCACCATAGTGATCTCTGACTCGTGGTCAGACTGGCTCAGGTGGAACAAACTTAAACTTGCACCTTTTAAACTTGCACCTTTTAAACTTGCACCTTTTACCATTGGTGAATTGAATGTAAATGAAAAGTGTCACAATGTATTTTTTTTTCTCGAAAAACATCCTTTCTGATTTTTAAAAAGTAATCAAAGAAGTAATCCATCTAGTTTTTCTAAAGTATCTGATTACATTAAAAATAAATAAGTATCAGATTGCATGTAACCATTTAACCCCCCCCCCCCATCCCTGTGTTACCCCATCCCTGTGTTACCCCATCCCTGTGTTACCCCATCCCTGTGTTACCCCATCCCTGTGTTACCCCATCCCTGTATCCCTGTGTTACCCCATCCCTGTATCCCTGTGTTACCCCATCCCCGTGTTACCCCATCCCTGTGTTACCCCATCCCCGTGTTACCCTGTCCCCGTGTTACCCCATCCCCGTGTTACCCCATCCCCGTGTTACCCCGTCCCTGTGTTACCCCATCCCTGTGTTACCCCGTCCCCGTGTTACCCCATCCCCGTGTTACCCCATCCCTGTGTTACCCCATCCCTGTGTTACCCCGTCCCTGTGTTACCCCGTCCCCCGTGTTACCCCATCCCCCATCCCCATGTCGAACTGCTTTGCTTCATCTTGGCCAGGTCGCAATTGTAAATGAGAACTTGTTCTCAACTTGCCTACCTGGTTAAATAAAGGTGAAATAAATAAATAAATCCCTGTGTTTATAATATGGTTACCTATAGATTATTATTGGCAGGTCTTTAATAGGTTTGAGGCCATGGCAAGCATAGTCTTCTATCCGGTTCTGAGGACATGAACCTGAACTGGAGACCCATCAGTAGGCTAAACTACGGGACCTGTCAATGCACCCCCCCCCCACCCCCACCCCGAATGGCACCCTGGCCCCTTTGAAGTGCACTTCTTCTGATCAAGGCCCCTGGTCAAAAGAAGTGCACTTACATTAGGGAATAGCGGTTTAGCACAATGACTGACCTGCGCATAGATTTACTTTCCAATGACAACATGTTAAAATGGTATTTATAGATGGTAGTTACACACAGTAATGGTGATACTATCACATGATGACTGTCATGTAGGCTTGTAGTTTTTGATAAAACGCACAGGGACAGTAGAATATTACTAACCTAATATTTGTATGAGTTTAACTTCGATAACAGCCTGTGAATGTTTACTGTGAGTGGTCTTGTTCTTGGATAACAGCCTGTGAATGTTTACTGTGAGTGGTTTTGTTCTTCTTTAACAGCCTGTGAATGTTTACTGTGAGTGGTGTGTCCTTCTATAACCAGTGGTGAAGGTTTAGCATCATCATCATCATCATGGCACCTCATCCAGTGGTCCAGGCCATCATAGACCTCTCAGCTGGAGCGATAGGTAGGTCTACATCTAGATTACCTCCCAAATTGCACCCTCTTCCCTCTAGTGCACTACTTTTAGCCAGGTTCCATAGGGTAGTGCTCTATTTTAGACCAGGGTCTATAGGGCTCTTGGTGGAACAGGCTGGAAACAATAAGGATCCCCCTAACAATGTTTGGCACGCTGGCAACAATAAGGATCCCCCTAACAATGTGTGGCACGCTGGCAACAATAAGGATCCCCCCTAACAATGTGTGGCAGGCTGGCAACAATAAGGATCCCCCCTAACAATGTGTGGAAGGCTGGCAACAATAAGGATCCCCCCTAACAATGTGTGGCAGGCTGGCAGCAGTAAAGAGGCCTGTCTAGGCCTGACGTCAAAATGTGTCATCTGTTTTGGAAAAGTTAAAAAGGAAAAGTCAGCAAAATATAATTTGGGGTGTTGTCCTCCTCTCCATCTCCCTCCTCTGTCTCCTCTCCATATCCCTCCTCCTCCTCTCCTCCTCTGTCTCCTCTCCATATCCCTCCTCCTCCTCGTCTCCTCTCCATATCCCTCCTACTCCTCTCCTCCTCTCCATGTCTCTTCATCTCCCTCCTCCTTTCCTCCCCTCCTCCAATGCTTCCTCTCTATCTCCCTCATTCTCCCCTCCTCATCTGTCTCCTCCATCTCCCTCCTCTCCTCATCTGTCTCCTCTCCATGTCCCTCCTCCTCCTCTCCTCCTCTGTCTCCTCTCCATGTCTCTTCATCTCCCTCCTCCTCTCCTCTTCCTCCCCTCCTCCTCCAGTGTCTCCTCTCCATCTCCCTCCTTCTCCCCTCCTCCTCTGTCTCCTCTCCATTTCCCTCCTCATCTGTCTCCCCACCATCTCCCTCCTCATCTGTCTCCCCTCCATCTCCCTCCTCCTCAGTCTCCTCTCCATATCCCTCCCTCCTCCTCCCTCGGTCTCCTCTCCATCTCCCTCCTCCTCTGTCTCCTCTCCATCTCCCTCCTCTCCTCCTCTGTCTCATCTATGTCTCTTCATCTCCCTCCTCCTCTCCATCTCCCTCCTTCTCCCCTCCTCATCTGTCTCCTCTCCATCTCCCTCCTCCTCGGTCTCCTCTCCATCTCCCTCCTCATCTGTCTCTTCTCCATCTCCCTCCTCTCCATCTCCCTCCTCATCTTCATCTCCCTCCTCCCCTCCTCTGATCCGAAATCTGTACCTAGGGGAAACCACACTCAGTAGCTGTGTTTCAAACCCTCTCCATCTTCTCCCTCCTCTCCTCCTCATCGGTCTCCTCTCCATCTTCTCCCTCCGCCCATGTTGCCTTTAGGTGGGACAGCCTGTGTGTTCAGTGGCCAGCCGTTTGACACAGCCAAGGTGAAGATGCAGACCTTCCCTTCCATGTACCGAGGCTTCCTCCACTGCTTCATGGCCACCTACAGGTAAACACATGCCTGTACAGTGGTATTATTCCTGAATCCTGTGTATTTACAGTAGTATTATTCCGGAATCCTGTGTATTTACAGTAGTATTATTCCTGAATCCTGTGTATTTACAGTAGTATTATTCCTGAATCCTGTGTATTTACAGTAGTATTATTCCGGAATCCTGTGTATTTACAGTAGTATTATTCCTGAATCCTGTGTATTTACAGTAGTATTATTCCTGAATCCTGTGTATTTACAGTAGTATTATTCCTGAATCCTGTGTATTTACAGTAGTATTATTCCGGAATCCTGTGTATTTACAGTAGTATTATTCCTGAATCCTGTGTATTTACAGTAGTATTATTCCGGAATCCTGTGTATTTACAGTAGTATTATTCTGGAATCCTGTGTATTTACAGTAGTATTATTCCTGAATCCTGTGTATTTACAGTAATAGTATTACTGAATCTTGTGTATTTACAGTAGTATTATGCCTGAATCCTGTGTATTTACAGTAGTATTATTCCTGAATCCTGTGTATTTACAGTAGTATTATTCCTGAATCCTGTGTATTTACAGTAGTATTATTCCTGAATCCTGTGTATTTACAGTAGTATTATTCCGGAATCCTGTGTATTTACAGTAGTATTATTCCGGAATCCTGTGTATTTACAGTAGTATTATTCCTGAATCCTGTGTATTTACAGTAGTATTATTCCTGAATCCTGTGTATTTACAGTAGTATTATTCCTGAATCCTGTGTATTTACAGTAGTATTATTCCGGAATCATGTGTATTTACAGTAATAGTATTCCTGAATCCTGTGTATTTACAGTAGTATTATTCCAGAATCCTGTGTATTTACAGTAGTATTATTCCAGAATCCTGTGTATTTACAGTAGTATTATTCCTGAATCCTGTGTATTTACAGTATTATTATTCCTGAATCCTGTGTATTTACAGTATTATTATTCCTGAATCCTGTGTATTTACAGTAGTATTATTCCTGAATCCTGTGTATTTACAGTAGTATTATTCCTGAATCCTGTGTATTTACAGTAGTATTATTCCTGAATCCTGTGTATTTACAGTAGTATTATTCCTGAATCCTGTGTATTTACAGTAGTATTATTCCTGAATCCTGTGTATTTACAGTAGTATTATTCCTGAATCCTGTGTATTTACAGTAGTATTATTCCTGAATCCTGTGTATTTACAGTAGTATTATTCCTGAATCCTGTGTATTTACAGTAGTATTATTCCTGAATCCTGTGTATTTACAGTAGTATTATTCCTGAATCCTGTGTATTTACAGTAGTATTATTCCTGAATCCTGTGTATTTACAGTAGTATTATTCCTGAATCCTGTGTATTTACAGTAGTATTATTCCGGAATCCTGTGTATTTACAGTAGTATTATTCCTGAATCCTGTGTATTTACAGTAGTATTATTCCTGAATCCTGTGTATTTACAGTAGTATTATTCCTGAATCCTGTGTATTTACAGTAGTATTATTCCGGAATCCTGTGTATTTACAGTAGTATTATTCTGGAATCCTGTGTATTTACAGTAGTATTATTCCTGAATCCTGTGTATTTACAGTAATAGTATTACTGAATCTTGTGTATTTACAGTAGTATTATGCCTGAATCCTGTGTATTTACAGTAGTATTATTCCTGAATCCTGTGTATTTACAGTAGTATTATTCCGGAATCCTGTGTATTTACAGTAGTATTATTCCTGAATCCTGTGTATTTACAGTAGTATTATTCCGGAATCCTGTGTATTTACAGTAGTATTATTCCGGAATCCTGTGTATTTACAGTAGTATTATTCCTGAATCCTGTGTATTTACAGTAGTATTATTCCTGAATCCTGTGTATTTACAGTAGTATTATGCCTGAATCCTGTGTATTTACAGTAGTATTATTCCGGAATCATGTGTATTTACAGTAATAGTATTCCTGAATCCTGTGTATTTACAGTAGTATTATTCCAGAATCCTGTGTATTTACAGTAGTATTATTCCAGAATCCTGTGTATTTACAGTAGTATTATTCCTGAATCCTGTGTATTTACAGTATTATTATTCCTGAATCCTGTGTATTTACAGTATTATTATTCCTGAATCCTGTGTATTTACAGTAGTATTATTCCTGAATCCTGTGTATTTACAGTAGTATTATTCCTGAATCCTGTGTATTTACAGTAGTATTATTCCTGAATCCTGTGTATTTACAGTAGTATTATTCATGAATCCTGTGTATTTACAGTAGTATTATTCATGAATCCTGTGTATTTACAGTAGTATTATTCCTGAATCCTGTGTATTTACAGTAGTATTATTCCTGAATCCTGTGTATTTACAGTAGTATTATTCCTGAATCCTGTGTATTTACAGTAGTATTATTCCTGAATCCTGTGTATTTACAGTAGTATTATTCCTGAATCCTGTGTATTTACAGTAGTATTATTCCTGAATCCTGTGTATTTACAGTAGTATTATTCCGGAATCCTGTGTATTTACAGTAGTATTATTCCTGAATCCTGTGTATTTACAGTAGTATTATTCCGGAATCCTGTGTATTTACAGTAGTATTATTCCTGAATCCTGTGTATTTACAGTAGTATTATTCCGGAATCCTGTGTATTTACAGTAGTATTATTCCTGAATCCTGTGTATTTACAGTAGTATTATGCCTGAATCCTGTGTATTTACAGTAGTATTATTCCGGAATCATGTGTATTTACAGTAATAGTATTCCTGAATCCTGTGTATTTACAGTAGTATTATTCCAGAATCCTGTGTATTTACAGTAGTATTATTCCTGAATCCTGTGTATTTACAGTAGTATTATTCCTGAATCCTGTGTATTTACAGTATTATTATTCCTGAATCCTGTGTATTTATAGTAGTATTATTCCTGAATCCTGTGTATTTACAGTAGTATTATTCCTGAATCCTGTGTATTTACAGTAGTATTATTCCTGAATCCTGTGTATTCACAGTAGTATTATTCCTGAATCCTGTGTATTTACAGTAGTATTATTCCAGAATCCTGTGTATTTACAGTAGTATTATTCCTGAATCCTGTGTATTCACAGTAGTATTATTCCTGAATCCTGTGTATTTACAGTAGTATTATTCCTGAATCCTGTGTATTTACTTTTCATATAAATACAGCACCAGTCAAAAGTTTGGACACACCTGCTCATTCCAGGGTTTATTCTTTATTTGTACTATTTTCTACATTGTAAAATAATAGTGAAAAAATCAACACTATGAAATAACACATATGGAATCATGTAGTAACCAAAAAAAGTGTTAAAACAAATCTAAATATATTTCTTCAAAGTAGACACCATTTGCCTTGATGACAGCTTGTGTGTCCAAACTTTTGACTGGTACTGTATATACTGTACATACACTACATGACCAAAAGTATGTGGTCACCTGCTCGTCCAACATCTCATTCCAAAATCACGGACATTAATATGGAGTTGATCCCCCATTAGCTGCTATAACAGCCTCCACTCTTCTGGGAAGGCTTTCCACTAGATGTTGGAACATTGCTGCTATAACAGCCTCCACTCTTCTGGGAAGGTTTTCCACTAGATGTTGGAACATTGCTGCTATAACAGCCTCCACTCTCCTGGGAAGGCTTTCTACTAGATGTTGGAACATTGCTGCTATAACGGCCTCCACTCTCCTGGGAAGGCTTTCCACTAGATGCTGGAACATTGCTGCTATAACAGGCTCCACTCTTCTGGGAAGGATTTCCACTAGATGTTGGAACATTGCTGTGGGGACTTGCTTCCATTCAGCCACAAGAGCATTAGTGAGGTCGGGAACACTGATGTTGGGCGATTAGGCCTGGCTCACAGTCGGTATTCCAATTCATCCCAAAGGTGTTCGATGGGGTTGAGGTCAGGGCTTTGTGCAGGCCAGTCAAGTTATTCCACACCGATCTCAGCAAACCATTTCTGTACGGACATCACTTTGTGCATGGGTGCATTGTCATGCTGAAAGATGAAGGGCCTTCCCCAAACTGTTGGAAGCACAGAATCGTCTAGAATGTTATTGTATGCTGTAGCATTAAGATTTCCCTTCACTGGAACTAAGGAGCCTAACCCGAACCATGAAGAACAGCCCCAGACCATTATTCCACCTCCACCAAACTTTACAGTCGCCACTATGCATTCGGGCAGGTAGCATTCTCCTGGCATCCGCCAAACCCAGATTAGTCCGTCGGACTGCCAAATGGTGAAGCGTGATACATCACAACAGAGAACGTGTTTCCACTGCTCCAGAGTCCAATGGCGCTGAGCTTTACACCACTCCAGCCGACGCTTGGCATTGCGCATGGTGATCTTAGGCTTGTGTTCGGCTGCTCGGCCATGGAAACCCATTTCATGAAGCTCCCGAAGAATAGTTATTGTGCTGACGTTGCTTCTAGAGGCAGTTTGGAACTCAGTAGTGAGTGTTGCAACCGAGGACAGATGATTTTTACATGCTTCAGCACTCGGCGGTCCCGTTCTGTGAGCTTGAGTGGCCTGCCACTTCGCGGCAGAGCCGTTGTTGCTCCTAGACGTTTCCACTTCATAATAACAGCATTTACAGTTGACCGGGGCAGCTCTAGTAGGGCGGAAATTTCACGAACTGACTTGTTGGAAAGGTGGTATCCTATAACGGTGCCACATTGAAAGTCACTGATCTCTTCAGTATGAGCCATTCTACTGCCAATGTTTGTCTATGGAGATTGCATGACTGTGTGCTTGATTTTTATGCACCTAACAGAAACAGGTGTGACTGAAATAGCCAAATCATCTAATTTGAAGAGGTGTCCACATACTGCTGTATATATAGTTTATCTTGATGGAGGCTAACACAACATAACGATCTGGTTGAAGTAATAAAAATGTATTTTTCCATTGAAGCATTTTTCCAACTTCCATTATCCTCCAAGAGTTTCTGAATCGGAATACCTGTGTTTCCTGTCAATGTTACCTGACGGGTCTGTAGACAGATGGGTCTGAGAGGGCTGTACCAGGGAGCCACCCCAGCCCTCATAGCCAACATCGCAGAGAACGCTGTCCTTTTCATGAGCTATGGTTTCTGTCAGGACGTGTTGCGGCGAATCACTGGGATGGACCGAGCCGTAGAACTCAGGTTAGACTGCCATGTAGGACCACAAAGACAAGCTTTTGCATTGTTAGGCTCTTTCTTCAGGGTCTTTCTACAGGGTCTTTCTTCAGGGTCTTTCTACAGGCTCTTTCTTCAGGGTCTTTCTTCAGGGTCTTTCTACAGGGTCTTTCTTCAGGGTCTTTCTTCAGGGTCTTTCTACAGGCTCTTTCTTCAGGGTCTTTCTTCAGGGTCTTTCTACAGGGTCTTTCTTCAGGGTCTTTCTTCAGGGTCTTTCTACAGGGTCTTTCTTCAGGGTCTTTCTACAGGGTCTTTCTTCAGGGTCTTTCTACAGGGTCTTTCTTCAGGGTCTTTCTTCAGGGTCTTTCTACAGGCTCTTTCTTCAGGGTCTTTCTTCAGGGTCTTTCTACAGGGTCTTTCTTCAGGGTCTTTCTACAGGGTCTTTCTTCAGGGTCTTTCTTCAGGGTCTTTCTACAGGGTCTTTCTTCAGGGTCTTTCTACAGGGTCTTTCTTCAGGGTCTTTCTTCAGGGTCTTTCTACAGGGTCTTTCTACAGGGTCTTTCTACAGGGTCTTTCTTCAGGGTCTTTCTACAGGGTCTTTCTACAGGGTCTTTCTTCAGGGTCTTTCTTCAGGGTCTTTTTTTCAGGGTCTTTCTACAGGGTCTTTCTACAGGGTCTTTCTTCAGGGTCTTTCTTCAGGGTCTTTCTACAGGGTCTTTCTACAGGGTCTTTCTTCAGGGTCTTTCTACAGGGTCTTTCTACAGGGTCTTTCTACAGGGTCTTTCTTCAGGGTCTTTCTACAGGGTCTTTCTTCAGGGTCTTTCTACAGGGTTTTTCTTCGGGGTCTTTCTTCAGGGTCTTTCTACAGGGTCTTTCTTCAGGGTCTTTCTACAGGGTCTTTCTACAGGGTCTTTCTACAGGGTCTTTCTACAGGGTCTTTCTACAGGGTCTTTCTACAGGGTCTTTCTTCAGGGTCTTTCTACAGGGTCTTTCTTCAGGGTCTTTCTACAGGGTCTTTCTTCAGGGTCTTTCTACAGGGTCTTTCTTCAGGGTCTTTCTACAGGGTTTTTCTTCGGGGTCTTTCTTCAGGGTCTTTCTTCAGGGTCTTTCTTCAGACTCTTTCTACAGGGTCTTATAAAGTGTGTATTGTGTATATTACTAGATCTTACATGATTGTAATTCTGTCCAAGCAGATAATTGTATAGGCATGTAATTCAACAATGATCTTTCCAAGTCATTCACATGACCTTTAAATATCAGTTGTGTAACAGTAACCAGAGGTTAGGATTTTGTGTTCTTTGCCAATTTACTGCAAAAAGATGTTCCCTCTGCTATGGTTCTCCTCCTTCATATTTCACCACCGGTGCTCGGTCCCTCTCCTTAGTGACCTCCAGATGGCGTGTTCAGGCTCCCTAGCCTCCATCTTCTCCTCCCTGGCTCTCTGTCCCACAGAGCTGGTCAAGTGTCGTCTGCAGGCCATGCATGAGATGGAGGCCTCCGGTAAGATACCCGCAGGGCAGAAGAGGTAAGAGAAGATGCTATAACACCGTGCTTCTACATCTGCATTGCTTGCTGTTTTGGGGAGGGGGGGAGGGGGGGGGTTAGCCTGGCGTTCTATATAGCACTTTGTACCATCTGCAGATGTAAAAAGGGCTTTATAAATACTTTTGATGCATGAGATGGAGGCCTCTGGTAAGATACCTGCAAGGCAGTGGGATTCATACCTCCAATATCTGTGTTGTGTCTCCCTGGGTCCAGTTCGGTGTGGTCCGTGGTTCGGACTGTGTTGAGGAAGGACGGTCCTCTTGGGTTCTACCAGGGTTTGACTACAACCATCGTCAGGGAGGTTCCCGGGTATTTCTGCTTCTTCGGAGCCTACGAGCTCTGTCGCACGACATTTGCTCAGCATCTGAACACCGAAAAGGATGGCATAGGTATGATGGTGAAATGATGAACACCTGTTGTATCTATGTATTCATTCAAGTTTTGCAATGCAACTATTTGAGTAATTACTGTGTTCCAAATGGCTCCTCTCTTCCCCTCTCCTTTCCTCTCATCATCTCTCCTCCTCACTCCCCTCTCATCATCTCTCCTCCCCTCATCTCTCCTCCCCTCTCCTCATCATCATCTCTCCTCCTCTCTCCCCTCTCCTCTCATCATCTCTCCTCCCCTCTCCCCTCTCCTCTCATCATCTCTCCTCTCCTCCCCTCCCCTCTCCTCTCCTCTTCTCTCCTCATCATCTCTCCTCCCCTCTCCCCTCTCCTCTCCTTTCCTCTCCTACTCATCTCTCCTCTCATCTCCCTCTCATCGTCTCTCCTCCCCTCTCCTCTCCTCCCATCATCTCTCCTCCCCTCTCCTCTCATCATCTCTCCTCCTCTCTCCCATCTCCTCTCTCCTCTCCTCTCTCCTCCCCTCTCCTCCTCTCTCCCCTCTCCTCTCTCCCCTCTCCTCTCCTCTCATCATCTCTCCTCCCCTCTCCTCCCCTCTCTTCTCATCATCTCTCCTCCCCTCTTGTCTCCTCTCCTTTCCTCTCCTCCCCTCTACCCTCTCCGCTCATCATCTCTCCTCCCCTCTCCTCTCATCATCTCTCCTCCCCTCTCATCATCTCTCCTCCCCTCTCATTATCTCTCCTCTCATCCCCTGTCCTCCTCTCTCCCCTCTCCTCTCTCCCCTCTCATCCCCTCTCATCCTCTCTCCTCACTCCCCTCTCCCCTCTCATCCCCTCTCATCCTCTTTCCCCTCTCTCCTCTCCACTCCTCCCCTCCCCTCTTCTGCCCTCCCCCTCCTCTCCTCTCTAGGCGTTGTCCCTCTAATGTTCAGTGGTGGGTTTGGGGGAGCGTGCCTGTGGCTGGTGGTCTATCCCATAGACTGTGTGAAGTCCAGGATCCAGGTCCACTCGCTAGCAGGCAGACAGCAAGGCTTCATCAAGACCTTGATGGGGATCATACGCACTGAAGGCGAGGGAACGAAGTGATACAATACATACTGCATACTAGCTGAATTATAGTACTACTATATGTGTGAATGGAAATGGGTATACTGTACACAGTGAGCTGGAGTATCTCTTCCAGTCCACTGCAGTGGTGGAAAAAGTACCCAGTTGTCATACTTGAGTAAAAGTAAAGATACCCTAATAGAAAATGACTCGAGTCAAAGTGAAAGTCACCCAGTGAAATACTACGTGAGTAAAAGTCTAAATGTATTTGGTTTAAAAATCTACTTAAGTATCAATCATTTAAAATTCCTTATAAGTAAGCAAACCAGACGGCACCATTTAAATAAATACAAAAAGGATGGATAGCCAGAGGCGCGCTCAGGCGCTCAGGCGCTCAGGCGCTCAGGCGCTCAGACGCTCAGACGCTCAGGCGCTCAGACGCTCAGACGCTCAGACGCTCCGACACTCCGACAGACACTCAGACACTCCGACAGACACTCAGACACTCAGACACTCAGACATCTTTACAAACGAAGCCTGTGTTTACTGAGTCCTCCAGATCAGAGGCAGTAGGGATGACCAGGGATGTTCTCTGTTTAGTGAGTCTGCCAGATCAGAGGCAGTAGGGATGACCAGGGATGTTCTCTGTTTAGTGAGTCCTCCAGATCAGAGGCAGTAGGGATGACCAGGGATGTTCTCTGTTTAGTGAGTCCTCCAGATCAGAGGCAGTAGGGATGACCAGGGATGTTCTCTGTTTAGTGAGTCCTCCAGATCAGAGGCAGTAGGGATGACCAGGGATGTTCTCTGTTTAGTGAGTCCTCCAGATCAGAGGCAGTAGGGATGACCAGGAATGTTCTCTGTTCAGTGAGTCCTCCAGATCAGAGGCTGTAGGGATGACCAGGGATGTTCTCGGTTTAGTGAGTCCTCCAGATCAGAGGCAGTAGGGATGACCAGGGATGTTCTCTGTTTAGTGAGTCCTCCAGATCAGAGGCAGTAGGGATGACCAGGAATGTTCTCTGTTCAGTGAGTCCTCCAGATCAGAGGCTGTAGGGATGACCAGGGATGTTCTCGGTTTAGTGAGTCCTCCAGATCAGAGGCAGTAGGGATGACCAGGGATGTTCTCTGTTTAGTGAGTCCTCCAGATCAGAGGCAGTAGGGATGACCAGGGATGTTCTCTGTTTAGTGAGTCCTCCAGATCAGAGGCTGTAGGGATGACCAGGGATGTTCTCTGTTTAGTGAGTCCTCCAGATCAGAGACAGTAGGGATGACCAGGGATGCTCTCTGTTTAGTGAGTCCTCCAGATCAGAGGCAGTAGGGATGACCAGGGATGTTCTCTGTTTAGTGAGTCCTCCAGATCAGAGGCAGTAGGGATGACCAGGGACGTTCTCTGTTTAGTGAGTCCTCCAGATCAGAGGCAGTAGGGATGACCAGGGACGTTCTCTGTTTAGTGAGGGTGGGCAAGTTGAGAATAAGTTCTCATTTACAACTGCAACCTGGCCAAGATAAAGCAAAGCAGGTCGACAGGTACAACAACACAGAGTTACACATGGAGTAAAACAAACATACAGTCAATAATACAGTATAAACAAGTCTATATACAATGTGAGCAAATGAAAATAAAATTATAAACAGAACCTGTCTTCCTCTATATTTCTGTTCTTCCTATAGGAGTGGCTCCTCTCTACTCAGGCCTCACCCCCACCATGATCAGAACCTTCCCTGCCAACGGAGCTCTCTTCTTGGCCTATGAGCTCAGCCGTAAGGCGATGATGCAGAAGTTTGGAGACGTCTGATTGGCTGTTTCCTCCACCAATGCCTGCACTTTGGTTGGCATCCCAAAATGGAACCTTATGTTTAAACATTATCTTTAAAGTCTGAATGTAATTTTTTTTTATTTTGATAAAATATATAAAATATGCCTTTTGTTGTTGTTGTAGCTATTGAATATGCAAGGATAATACCGACATTTGTTGAGCAGGTCACAGTTATTTGAGAATGTAGAGTCCTTGGTGTTCTGTAAAAACTTTAAATAAAGTCACACGCGCTCTATGTTGAATGGCTAATCCTAACCTGCCATATACAGTGTGATATTTCTCTCTTTTCATACAGTTTACTCACACTTAGTCAGCACTTCTACAAAACAGGTTTTCAGGTGTGTGCCAGCTTATACAGTTATTCTATGGGACACCTATCTACTGTGAAGGTACTGTGAATCTACTGTGAAAGTACTGTGAAGGTACTGTGAAAGTACTGTGAAGGTACTGTAAATCTACTGTGAAAGTACTGTGAAGGTACTGTAAATCTACTGCGAAGGCACTGTGAAGGTACTGTGAATCTACTGTGAAGGCACTGTGAAGGTACTGTGAATCTACTGTGAAGACACTTTGAATCTACTGTGAATCTACTGTGAATCTACTGTGAAGGTACTGTGAATCTACTGTGAAGGCACTGTGAAGGTACTGTGAAGACACTTTGAATCTACTGTGAAGGTACTGTGAATCTACTGTGAAGGTACTGTGAATCTACTGTGAAAGTACTGTGAAGGTACTGCGAAGGCACTGTGAAGGTACTGTGAATCTACTGTGAAGACACTTTGAATCTACTGTGAAGGTATTGTGAATCTACTGTGAAGGTACTGTGAAGGTACTGTGTATAATTAGAACAAACTGTGCATTCAAAGAGGAGTTTTACCATTCAAACTGGTGCTGAACCACGGCAAGTTGAGAGGCACATCGTCATGTTATTAGATTAAGTGTATACTCTGGTAAACACAATGACTTCTGGAAGACACTGTTCTTTATAACATTCAAATCACATGGATTTATAAAAGCCCTTCTTACATCAGCTGATGTCTCAAAGTGCTGTACAGAAACCCAGCCTGAAACCCCCAAAACAGCAAGCAATGCAGGTGTAGAAGCACCGTAACAATAAATATTCACTAATAACTGTAGAAGCACCGTAACAATAAATATTCACTAATAACTGCTGGTTTTATATTCCCCTCTAGTTCTCTCTCTCCTTCCCTTCCTCCCTCCGTCCTTCCATCCTTATCCCCTCCTCCCTCTGTCCTTCCATCCTTATCCCCTCCTCCATCCCTCCCCGGTAATGACACTGTGTCGGCCTCTCTGCCTCTCCAAGGATCTACACGACCTAAAGATGACACTGACTGTAGATGCTCAGAGTAAGGCAGTACAATTCCAGTCGACGAGGCCTGTGTCAGGTGATCATATCATCTTGTGCTTGGATCGAGCCCCGTTCCCCGTCCCCCCACTAGCATGGTGTCAAGATACCACCGATTAATGACAGCGCCAAAACGATATGATATAAAGATATACAATAGAATAATCACACTTCCAGGGGATTTTAATTGTGTTCGTTAATGAGCCTCTCCTCTCTTCCACACTGTATCGGGGGACTGCAGCATCAACAGAGAAACTCTCTCAGACAGAAACAGACCATTAGGGAAGAGGGTAGACCACACCCTATTGGGAGAGAGGACACAGGTAAATATCCCTACCTGTTTACCTTCCCTCCGACACACACACTCAGACTGGCAGACAGACAGACACACAACAGGCAGACACACACACACACACACACACACACACAGACAGACAGACAGACAGACAGACAGACAGACAGACAGACAGACAGACAGACAGACAGACAGACAGACAGACAGACAGACAGACAGACAGACAGACAGAGAAGGTGTTACTCTGTCCGACCAGGCTTTTGAGGAGATGTTGTTACAAATATAATTAGTTCCTAACCAGTTTTCAGTCTTTAACATTAATATTCATGTTGCTCTGAGTATTAATAGCTGCAGGTGTAGGTCATATTTCTGAAACTATTGGACTGACTGGGTTGAATAAAGGCTGAGTACAGAGCACCAGGCAGGACTAGAGAGAGACATGGTGAACCAGGGGAAGGTCCAGATCAGCAGCAGCACTGAACAGATCCTAGAAGGTACGTGGACTTTACAATTATGGAAATGGATGATTGAGACAGAGAGAGAGAGAGAGAGAGAGAGAGAGAAAGAGAGATCGTTACAACACTGTATATAGCCATAATATGACATTTGAAATGTCTCTATTCCTTTGGATTGGCAATAAAGAAGAGAAGGAGAGAGAGCGAGAGAGAAGAGGAGAGAGAGAGAAAGAAGAGGGGAGAGAGAGAGAGAGAGAGAGAGCGAGAGAAGAGGGGAGAGAACGAGAGAGAGAAAGAAGAGGGGAGAGAGAACGAGAGAGAGAAAGAGAAGAGGGGAGAGAGAGAGAAAGAGAGAGAGAGAAAGAGAAGAGGGAGAGAGAGAAAGAAGAGGGGAGAGAGAGCGAGTGAGAGAGAAAGAAGAGAGGAGAGAGAAAGAAGAGGGGAGAGAGAGAAAGAGAGAAAGGGAAGAGGGGAGAGAGAGAAAGAGAAGAGGGGAGAGAGAGAAAGAGAGAAAGAGAAGAGGGGAGAGAGAGAAAGAGAAGAGGGGAGAGAGAGAAAGAGAAGAGGGGAGAGAGAGAGAAACATTCTATACATGCAATAGAATAATATAATTTTAACAGTAGATGACATGTATATTATCAACTGAAAACATGATGAGAGTTGACCATTTTAGGAGGGATTGATTCTTTACCTAATTATCGGGTGGTATGTGTGTTTGTGTGTGTGTGTGTGCGTGCATGTGTGTACGTGCGTGTGTGGGAGCGCTCGTTGGGGGCTCTGAGGAGAAGGTGTTGCCTCACTACTAGACACAACAATGACTCAGGAGTACCAGAGACCAGAGGACATGTGAAACTAGTCACAGAGAGACCAGTGGAAATGTGATACTAGTCACAGAGAGACCAGAGGACATGTGATACTAGTCACAGAGGACCAGAGGACATGTGATACTAGTCACAGAGGACCAGAGGACATGTGATACTAGTCACAGAGAGACCAGAGGACATGTGATACTAGTCACAGAGAGACCAGAGGACATGTGAAACTAGTCACAGAGAGACCAGAAACCAGAGGACATGTGATACTAGTCACAGAGGACCAGAGACCAGAGAACATGTGATACTAGTCAGAGAGACCAGAGGACATGTGATACTAGTCACAGAGGACCAGAGGACATGTGATACCAGTCACAGAGGCCCAGAGGACATGTGAAACTAGTCACAGAGAGACCAGAAACCAGAGGACATGTGATACTAGTCACAGAGAGACCAGATGAGATGTGATACTAGTCACAGAGAGACCAGAGGACATGTGATACTAGTCACAGAAAGACCAGAGGACATGTGAAACAAGTCACAGAGAGACCAGAAACCAGAGGACATGTGATACTAGTCACAGAGGACCAGAGACCAGAGGACATGTGATACTAGTCACAGAGAGACCAGAGGACATGTGATACTAGTCACAGAGGACCAGAGGACATGTGATACCAGTCACAGAGGCCCAGAGGACATGTGAAACTAGTCACAGAGAGACCAGAAACCATAGGACATGTGATACTAGTCACAGAGAGACCAGATGAGATGTGATACTAGTCACAGAGAGACCAGAGGAAATGTGATACTAGTCACAGAAAGACCAGAGGACATGTGATACTAGTCACAGAAAGACCAGAGGACATGTGAAACTAGTCACAGAGAGACCAGAGGACATGTGATACTAGTCACAGAGAGACCAGAGGACATGTGATACTAGTCACAGAGAGACAAGAGGACATGTGAAACTAGTCACAGAGATAGAATACATTATGATACAATACCATACAATACAATACCGAACAATACAAAACAATGCTTTTGGTTGAACTGTGGACTATACCATGACATGTCGCGACTGTTTCCCAGACACATGTTAACCATAGTTAATAATCCATTCACTCTATGACTCCTTTCATTCACATGTTTGCTCTGCACTTATATTTAGCCTCACATTGAAGTGTTTTACCATGTTCTCAACCTCAAATACCTCCTACCCCTGTACAGTGATATCGTACTGGTACTCTCCTTGTATATAGCTTCAATCTTGTGTACTTTTATTTCTCGTGTTATTTTTAATTGTTCTCATTATTTTTTTTTTTAACTCTGCATCGTTGGGGAAAGGGGCTTTTAAGTAAGCGTTCCACGTTAAAAGTCTAAATTTGATTTGATTGATAAAGCTATGATACGTATATAGTCATTATCCTGTACGTATAAGTTCATATACATTTAGTTATTATAGTAGTATAAAACGTCAGTCAGACTAGCCTGTGTTGTTGGTGAATTCCTTCCTGTGTAGATAAGAGCTCTGGCTCTCTGGGATGTTGCGGCAGGCTTCTGTTCGGAATCTCTCTAATCTTCCCGGTGTTCCTCTTCCCCATCGCCATCTTCGTGTGCGTCAAGGTACAGTATACTAGTGTGTGGCAGCGTAACACCAACAGCCGAAGGATAAATATTATACGTGCCAGCAACTTTCATTTTGCTACGTTCTGGTAAATAAATAAAATAAATAAAATGATGACCGCATGAAGATAAGAAATAGATATCCCTAGATGTTGAATGCACTGAGCAGTGCCAAGGTAGAGTATGTAGAAAGTCCCTGACTGGTCTCACAGTAGTCAGTCACGCTGTCGCAACACAAAAACAATATAGACGGATTGTATTCCATCTTATTTACTGCATGAGAGAATCAATAATAATAATAATAATAATAATAATAATAATAATAATAAAAGAGAATAAATGAAAAATACTGAAGAAGTCAAAAACATTTCACTAATTGTTTTCCTGTGGACATATCAATTTAAAATTTCCATAAAGATGGGTTGTGTTTCTGTACAGCACTTTGAGATATCAGCTGATGTACGAAGGGCTTTTATAAATACATTTGAATTTTAGTCATTTACTGAAATGTAACATAACACTCTTGTCCAATGGCACCTATAATCATATATATTGACCTCTATCAAACCACACAACCCAGGATGCACCTGAAGCAAATCCCTTCTGGATGGACTGTACAACCACGCCCAGTTCCAAACAACTATTCTACCAAATCAAATCAAATTGATTTTTAAAGCCCTTCTTACATCAGCTGATATCTCAAAGTGCTGTACAGAAACCCAGCCTAAAACCCCCAAACAGCAAGCAATGCAGGTGTAGAAGCACGGTGGCTAGGAAAAACTCCCTAGAAAGGCCAAAACCTAGAAAGAAACCTAGAGAGGAACCAGGCTATGAGGGGTGGCCAGTCCTCTTCTGGCTGTGCCAGGTGGATATTATAAACCTAGAGAGGAACCAGGCTATGTGGGGTGGCCAGTCCTCTTCTGGCTGTGCCAGGTGGATATTAGAAACCTAGAGAGGAACCAGGCTATGTGGGGTGGCCAGTCCTCTTCTGGCTGTGCCAGGTGGATATTAGAAACCTAGAGAGGAACCAGGCTATGTGGGGTGGCCAGTCCTCTTCTGGCTGTGCCAGGTGGAGATTATAAACCTAGAGAGGAACCAGGCTATGTGGGGTGGCCAGTCCTCTTCTGGCTGTGCCAGGTGGAGATTATAAACCTAGAGAGGAACCAGGCTATGAGGGGTGGCCAGTCCTCTTCTGGCTGTGCCAGGTGGAGATTATAAACCTAGAGAGGAACCAGGCTATGAGGGGTGGCCAGTCCTCTTCTGGCTGTGCCAGGTGGAGATTATAAACCTAGAGAGGAACCAGGCTATGAGGGGTGGCCAGTCCTCTTCTGGCTGTGCCAGGTGGAGATTATAAACCTAGAGAGGAACCAGGCTATGAGGGGTGGCCAGTCCTCTTCTGGCTGTGCCAGGTGGAGATTATAAACCTAGAGAGGAACCAGGCTATGTGGGGTGGCCAGTCCTCTTCTGGCTGTGCCGGGTAGAGATTATAACAGAACATGGCCAAGATGTTCAAATACCCAACATCAACGTCCACAGCTGTGTGTCCTTGAGTTAAAGCTCTCAGAGCCAAGGACCCGCCTATATTTATCAAACCCTCTCTTGGTTGTCAGGAAGCTGCTGTGGCTCCTCACTGTATCTCACACTAGGGTCAGATCCTCAGACAGGATGAGATGTTAGTTTGCAGTAATTTATGGTCTAGAATCACAGGAGTATGTTGAAGCATTATTTGCATCTTGTCTCAGACTCTGAACTTCCTGGTTTCCCAGGTGTTTGGTCACATCTATCAACCCACTCTGGATCTGTCAGTGTACTGGTCTCTTTCCATGGCGGCCTCGTAGTTTAGCAGGACTGAGATGTCTCCAGCTCTCAGCTCCTCCTCTAGGGGCTATGATAGTATACTGGTCTCTTTCCATGGTGGCCTCGTAGTTTAGCAGGACTGAGATGTCTCCAGCTCTCAGCTCCTCCTCTAGGGACTATGATAGTATCTGGAAGTGATGACATCTCTCTGATCTTTTCCTCAAATCTTCTTCTTCATCATCTGCCTCGTTTGTTCCTCTTCTTCCCTCGGTGCAGTTATCCTGGCCTCCTTTTCCTCTTGTAGAAACTGATGAAGCTTCTTAAACTTCTCCTTAATCTGCCTCTCTGTGTGCTGGGCCTGGCTCTTAACGTGCTCAGCTGTTTGATCACAGGTTAGCTTCTCCTGTGAAGTCTTCAGGACAGTCTAGAGTTCCTTCTTATGGTCCTGAGCAGCCTCATCTATCGGACAGCAATCATGACTCTTATGCTTTTTTGGATGTTTGGCAAATCAAGACAGACAGACTGTTTATCCTCCAGACAGAAGAGCTTGAGTTTCTCACCGTGCTGACTGCAGAGGAGACCCTGATGAAGCTCTCTGACTCCTCTCCTGTACCTCAGACCCTGATGAAGCTCTCTGACTCCTCTCCTGTACCTCAGACCCTGATGAAGCTATCTGACTCATCTCCTGTACCTCAGACTCTGATGAAGCTCTCTGACTCCTCTCCTGTTACCTCAGACCCTGAGGAAGCTCTCCGACTCCTCTCCTGTAAGCTCTCACACCGGTTCTTTAAAACCAGGTTGCAGGGAGGATGTTGCATCAGGATTTTTCTCCTGTAGACTGGACACACCCGATAAATCCTCTCTGTTGCCAGCTGAGCTTCAGACAGGCTTTACTGGCGCTGTGAATCCTTAAAGATGTCACAGCACACAAGACAGGAGAGATCCTCGTCATGGAGAGGTTTAGACGTTACGTTCTCTCTGCCAGTAACACTACCTCCTCTTATCTGGAACGGCTTCTGAGATTAACATTCACTGTTGAGTCTGTAGAACTTGAAAATACAGTGTTGATGGTGGAGCCTCTTGGTCTCCGATTGTTGTATTGAATCTTGATTATAACATTTTTTGTAAGTCAAATTCATTGTAAAATGTAGGCTGGATAATGAATAGCTGCATACTTTTTTTGTTACAGTCGTGTCGTGAACTTTACTCCTTCCTGATCAAAATGGTTGTATTCCTTAGTGAACACTAGACAAATTACATAAAACGTTGAGGAGCGGACCTATAAGGGGCGGACCTATAAGGGGCGGACCTATAAGGGGCGGACCTATAAGGGGTGGACCTATGGTATGAGGGTTGGACCTATAAGGGGCGGGCCTATAAGGGCTGGACCTATGGTATGAGGGTTGGACCTATAAGGCGTGAACCTATAAGGGGCGGACCTATAAGGGGTGGACCTATGGTATGAGGGTTGGACCTATAAGGGGCGGACCTATAAGGGGTGGACCTATAAGGGGCGGGCCTATAAGGGGTGGACCTATGGTATGAGGGTTTGACCTATAAGGCGTGAACCTATAAGGGGCGGACCTATAAGGGGCGGGGACCTATGGTATGAGGGTTGGACCTATAAGGCGTGAACCTATAGGGGCGGACCTATAAGGGGCGGGGACCTATGGTATGAGGGTTTGACCTATAAGGCGTGAACCTATAAGGGGCGGACCTATAAGGGGTGGACCTACAAGGGGTGGACCTATAAGGGGCGGGCCTGTAAGGCGTGAACCTATAAGGAGCGGACCTATAAGGGGCGGGGACCTATGGTATGAGGGTTGGACCTATAAAGCGTGAACCTATAGGGGCGGACCTATAAGGGGCGGGGACCTATGGTATGAGGGTTGGACCTATAAGGCGTGAACCTATAGGTGGACCTATGGTATGATGGTTGGACCTACAAGGGGTGGCTATGGTTTGAGGGTTGGATCTATAAGGGGTGGACCTATGGTTTGAGGGTTGGAGCTATGGTATGAGGGGTGGGGCTATGGTATGAGGGGTGGGGCTATGTTATGAGGGGAGGAGCTATGGTATGAGGGGAGGAGCTATGGTATGACGGGAGGATCTCTCTGCAAACGTCACAAGCATAGTTCTCTGGAGTTGTGTCATCTAGTCACCCATTTTATAGCCCTGATATGGCATCATGGGACATGATATAACCAACGTAAAACAAAATGGTTTCGTGTCACCCTGTATTTTTTTTGACTATCTAGATTGTAAAGGAGTATGAGCGAGCGGTCATTTTCAGACTTGGACGCATCGCGGACAAGAAGCCGAAAGGACCAGGTGAAATATTACCACAGCAATCAATACACCTCACTCAATATGGCCTACAGTACAGTACAGCACACACACTGTGACATGCCTTTGAAACTGTTGATAAAACATCCTTCTCTTCGGTCTCCTCTGTAGGGATCTTCTTTGTACTACCCTGTACTGACACTTTCGTGAAGGTGGACTTGAGGACTGTGTCTTTTGACATTCCACCCCAAGAGGTACTGAACACATCTACCTCAAATACCTCATACCACTGTTGTACAGTGAGGACTGTGTCATGTACATCTTCGTGTTTTCTGCACCAATGACAGCGTATATCAGGGCTCTCCAACCCTGTTCCTGGAGAGATACCGTCCCTAAAACCTACAGGAGGGTGTCTCTCCGGGAGCATGGTTGGAGTATAAACCTACAGGAGGGTTTCTCTCCAGGAACAGGGTTGGAGTTAAAACCTACAGGAGGGTTTCTCTCCAGGAACAGGGTTGGAGTTAAAACCTACAGGAGGGTATCTCTCCGGGAGCATGGTTGGAGTATAAACCTACAGGAGGGTTTCTCTCCAGGAACAGGGTTGGAGTTAAAACCTACAGGAGGGTTTCTCTCCAGGAACAGGGTTGGAGTTAAAACCTACAGGAGGGTTTCTCTCCAGGAACAGGGTTGGAGTTAAAACCTACAGGAGGGTGTCTCTCCAGGAACAGGGTTGGAGTTAAAACCTACAGGAGGGTGTCTCTCCAGGAACAGGGTTGGAGTTAAAACCTACAGGAGGGTATCGCTCCAGGAACAGGGTTGGAGAGCCCTGGATCCTAATCAGTTCACTTTGACTGTCCAGGTATTGGTAGATTAAGGTTGTAAAGTGCACAAGCAATACATACCAATATCCTTCCAAGACCCCACCACATCCCTTTATCAGAATGCAATTCATTCAGTATAAACTCACCTCTTGCCCACTTCTCTTCTGTCCAGATCCTGACCAAAGACTCAGTGACGGTGTCTGTAGACGGGGTGGTGTATTTCCGTGTGTACTGCCCCATCTCTGCTGTAGCTAACGTGTCCAACGCCCACTCCTCCACCCGTCTCCTCGCCCAGACCACCCTGAGGAACGTCCTGGGAACCAAGAACCTGGCTGAGCTGCTGTCTGACCGCGAGGGAATCTCACACAACATGCAGGTAGGAAGCCCTGGAGCTTAGAACTATAGAACCATATAACTAAGAACAGTAGAATTAGGCTGATCTGCTGACTGACCGCAAGGGAATCTCACACAGCATGTCGGTACGGAACACAGAGCTGTAGAACCTAGAACTGTAGAACCGAGTGTCACGATCGTCGTTATGAGCGGACCAAGGCGCAGCGTGATTGAAGTTCCACATCTTTATTACGGTGAAACTTTAAACAAAAACAATAAACCAATAACGAACTGTGAAAGTAGTGATGCACAAACACAAAACAATATCCCACAAACACAGGTGGGAAAAATGGCTACCTAAATAGGATCCCCAATTAGAGGCAACGATTACCAGCTGCCTCTAATTGGGAACCATACAAAACACCAACATAAAAATATTGAACTAGAACACCCCCCTAGTCACGCCCTGACCTACTACACCATAGAGAACCAAGGGCTCTCTATGGTCAGGGCGTGACACCGAGAACTGCAGAACTGCAGAACTGTAGAACTGTAGAACAACCAGGACAGCATCTCCCACAGCATGCAGGTGGCAGACAGTCTGGGAGTAATACAGGCACAGTGATTGGTTGGTTTGGTTAATTCATATTAGACAAAACTGAAAACACTTTGTGATGGGAATGCACAATCAAGACAAGTATGTTTACTATGTGCAATGAAACAAACCTCATCATGGCATCATGCTTTCTACTATCCAGTTACCTACAGTGGATGAATAGAGCCTAATCTCACATCAAATTTAACTGGTTATGGTATCCAGTTACCTACTGTGGATGAATAGATCCTAATCTCACATCAAACTCAACTGGTTATGGTATCCAGTTACCTACTGTGGATGAATAGATCCTAATCTCACATCAAACTCAACTGGTTATGGTATCCAGTTACCTACTGTGGATGAATAGAGCCTAATCCCACATCAAACTCAACTGGTTATGGTGGGGTGGGGGGGGGGGGGTCCAAAATAGGGGCGGTTTGAGTGGTTTGTTATTGGGCACGGGAGGATTGAGTGGTATGTTATTGGGCACGGGAGGGTTGAGTGGTTTGTTATTGGGCACAGGTGAGGGTTGAGTGGTTTGTTATTGGGCACAGGGGAGGGTTGAGTGGTTTGTTATTGGGCACAGGGGAGGGTTGAGTGGTTTGTTATTGGGCACAGGGGAGGGTTGAGTGGTTTGTTATTGGGCACAGGGGAGGGTTGAGTGGTTTGTTATTGGGCACAGGGGAGGGTTGAGTGGTTTGTTATTGGGCACAGGGGAGGGTTGAGTGGTTTGTTATTGGGCACAGGGGAGGGTTGAGTGGTTTGTTAAAGGGCACAGGGGAGGGTTGAGTGGTTTGTTAAAGGGCACAGGGGAGGGTAGAGTGGTTTGTTATTGGGCACAGGGGAGGGTTGAGTGGTTTATTATTGGGCATGGGAGGGTTGAGTGGTTTGTTATTGGGCACAGGGAGGTTTGAGTGGTTTGTTATTGGGCACAAGGGAGGGTTGAGTGGTTTATTATTGGGCTTAGGAGGGTTGAGTGGTTTGTTATTGGGCACGGGAGGGTTGAGTGGTTTGTTATTGGGCACGGGAGGGTTGAGTGGTTTGTTATTGGGCACAGGGGAGGGTTGAGTGGTTTGTTATTGGGCACAGGGGAGGGTTGAGTGGTTTGTTATTGGGCACAGGGGAGGGTCGAGTGGTTTGTTATTGGGCACAGGGGAGGGTTGAGTGGTTTCTTATTGGGCACAGGAGAGGTTTGAGTGGTTTGTTATTGGTCCAAGGGGGAGGGGGAGTGGTTTGTTATTGGGCATAGGGGAGGGTTGAGTGGTTTGTTATTGGGCACGGGAGGGTGAGTGGTTTGTTATTGGGCACGGGGGAGGGTTGAGTGGTTTGTTATTGGGCAATGGAGGGTTGAGTGGTTTGTTATTGGGCACGGGGGAGGGTTGAGTGGTTTGTTATTGGGCACAGGGGAGGGTTGAGTGGTTTGTTATTGGGCACAGGGGATGGTTGAGTGGTTTGTTATTGGGCATAGGGGAGGGTTGAGTGGTTTGTTATTGGGCATAGGGGAGGGTTGAGTGGTTTGTTATTGGGCACAGGGGAGGGTTGAGTGGTTTGTTATTGGGCACAGGGGAGGGTTGAGTGGTTTGTTATTGGGCACAGGGGAGGGTTGAGTGGTTTGTTATTGGGCATAGGGGAGGGTTTAGTGGTTTGTTATTGGGCACAGGGGAGGGTTGAGTGGTTTGTTAAAGGGCACAGGGGAGGGTTGAGTGGTTTGTTATTGGGCACAGGGGAGGGTTGAGTGGTTTGTTATTGGGAACAGGGGAGGGTTGAGTGGTTTGTTAAAGGGCACAGGGGAGGGTTGAGTGGTTTGTTATTGGGCACAGGGGAGGGTTGAGTGGTTTGTTATTGGGAACAGGGGAGGGTTGAGTGGTTTGTTATTGGGCATAGGGGAGGGTTGAGTGGTTTGTTATTGGGTACAGGGGAGGGTTGAGTGCGTTTTCTTCCCCGGTTAACATTCACTCTTCTACTGGTTTTACTATATAATGTCTTCCATCCTAGTCACATTTCCTCATCTGCTTGCTCCTCCTCTATATCAAGGTTCTTCGCTTATGACCTCGGCTTTTCCATGTGCTTATTTTATTTTTTTACCACAGATAAATATAGTCCACCAGTCTAACGATCTATCCTGCCCTCTATCCACCATTCATAGTGACAATATAGTCTACCAGTCTAATTGTCTATCCTGCCCTCTATCCACTGTTCATAGTGACAATATAGTCTACCAGTCTAACTGTCTATCCTGTCACTTTATCCACCATTCATAGTGACAATATAGTCTACCAGTCTATCCTGCCCTCTATCTACCATTCATAGTGACAATATAGTCTACCAGTCTAACGGTCTATCCTGCCCTCCATCCACCATTCATAGTGACAATAGTGGTAGGTGGATAGTTTGTCCAGATCTGCAATAGACTAACTAACAATAAATACCACACATCCATTTTCAATATGAACCAATAAGAACAGTGAAGAGATGAAACACACAGGCCAGAAAGCTCCCCTATTGATCGTGTTTAGGGACAATACAATTATCCTACCTGGACTATAGTAGCCTACAACACCACAATACAATTATCCTACCTGGACTATAGTAGCCTACAACACCACAATATAATTAATAACTATTATTGTTTTCAAGTGAGACCAAAATTATACTCTAGGCTGCAGTGAAAATGGCATTTGAATAATTTGATTTTGAATCCGAGCAATGTTCCAACATCTAGTGGAAAGCCTTCCCAGAAGAGTGGAGGCTGTTATAGCAGCAATGTTCCAACATCTAGTGGAAAGCCTTCCCAGAAGAGTGGATGCTGTTATAGCAACAATGTTCCAACATGTAGTAGAAACCTTCCCAGAAGAGTGGAGGCTGTTATAGCAGCAATGTTCCAACATCTAGTGGAAAGCCTTCCCAGAAGAGTGGAGGCTGTTATAGCAGCAATGTTCCAACATCTAGTGGAAAGCCTTCCCAGAAGAGTGGATGCTGTTATAGCAACAATGTTCCAACATGTAGTAGAAACCTTCCCAGAAGAGTGGAGGCTGTTATAGCAGCAATGTTCCAACATCTAGTGGAAAGCCTTCCCAGAAGACTGGAGGCTGTTATAGCAGCAATGTTCCAACATCTAGTGGAAAGCCTTCCCAGAAGACTGGAGGCTGTTATTGCAGCAATGTTCCAACATCTAGTGGAAAGCCTTCCCAGAAGAGTGGAGGCTGTTATAGCTGCAAAGGGGGGACCCCCTCCATATTAATGCCCATGATTTTGGAATGAGATGTTCGACGAGCAGGTGTCCACATATTTTTGGTCATGTAGTGTATTTTATATAATTATAAATATCAACATGTTTTATTCCCCCTCTAGCTGATAACTGTCTGCATCTGGCTCTGATCATGAAGTAATGAAACAGTCAGGAAGAATGAGCTCATCTGTGGTTGTCGGCGAACCCTCAACCTTCTGGCTGTAGCCCTGCGTGGCATCAACTGTGCCACAAAGCACATCCTTGTTTAAAGGCCACAGGATTGCTACAGTTATTGTTATTTGTGGTCTTCAACATTATTTTGAGTTATTTCTATGAGGAGGAGGGTGTTTAATTCATGTGACAGTACAAGGGGAGGGTCAAGTGACAATATTTTTATAGTTGGGGAAGGGGGGGGGGTGCATTTATTTTAAATACACCCTGACCAGTACATTTCGATCTGTCCCTTACCTGTTGTGGACGAATAGAGCCTAATCCCACATCGAACTCACCTGTTCTGGACAAATACACTAGTAGGTGTAGCTATTTCATTAGCTGTATAATAGCTCTGGCCTGGCTAATGTTTCTCTGCCCCCCCCCCCCCCCTCCTTCATAGGAGTCTCTGGACGAGGCCACTGACCCGTGGGGTATCAAGGTGGAGCGTGTGGAGATTAAAGACGTGAAGCTGCCCCACCAGCTGCAGAGAGCCATGGCTGCAGAGGCAGAAGCCAGCCGTGAGGCCAGGGCGAAGGTGAGGAGACACTGTAGAGGACAGTCAACTGAGATGTGAAATCAATACACTCATTTAATGGTAAATGTTTTCAACAATCTTGTCCCTCTTTCTCTAGGTGATAGCAACGGAGGGGGAGATGAACGCCTCTCGGGCCCTGAAGGAGGCGTCTCTAGTGATCGCTGGGTCTCCATCAGGCCTCCAGCTGAGATACCTCCAGACCCTCACCACCATCGCTGCGGAGAAGAACTCCACCATCATCTTCCCTCTGCCCATGGACATGGTCAGCCACTTCATGCAGAGGAAATGAGGGGTCTAAGAGGCAGTGTTGCATCTTCCTTCCCCTTTTGCCCTCCTTCACAGATATGATAGGACTGGATAGGTGAAAGTAACATGGCAGAAATGGCTGCTATTTTATACCTATCCAGGAAGTGAAATGGCTGTTATTTATACCTATCCAGGAAGTGAAATGGCTGTTATTTATACCTATCCAGGAAGTGAAATGGCTGTTATTCACACCTACCCAGGAAGTGAAATGGCTGTTATTCACACCTATCCAGGAAGTGAAATGGCTGTCATTCACACCTATCCAGGAAGTGAAATGGCTGTTATTCACACCTACCCAGGAAGTGTAATGGCGGTTATTCACCCCTATCCAGGAAGTGAAATGGCATACGCATTATGTTGTAGAGCCATCCGCACGGTCTAATTTATACTAGAGTACATAACTGCTATATCTGTGGGGGAAAAAAGCAAACACTATATTTACAAAGTCTTATTTTTCCCCCGTTATATTTTAATACTTCAATCCAAAGTGCCACATATACAGACATTAGTGTCTCGTAATAAAAACCACAATGTTTAACTTCTACCATCCAAACAAATATGAAACCAAGTTCTTTATAAAAAATAAACAACGCAAAATAAAACACTTATTGAAGAGACATGCTTTCATATCAACAACATGGCAGAACCTGTGCTGGAGAAGAATTCCATACAATCTGTACAACAAAATTAATATAAAATATTAATATCACGTAAAACAATAGCAATTAACTAAGGTATCAACATCAACATGTGAGACACCAACCCCTCATTAGATATGCATCTACTGGGAACCCAACCTTCTGTTCTAGAATGGAAGGAACATTAAAGAGTTCTAGAGTACATCTACTGGGAACCCAACCTTCTGTTCTAGAATGGAAGGAACATTAAAGAGTTCTAGAGTACATCTACTGGGAACCCAACCTTCTGTTCTAGAATGGAAGGAACATTAAAGAGTTCTAGAGTACATCTACTGGGAACCCAACCTTCTGTTCTAGAATGGAAGGAACATTAAAGAGTTCTAGAGTACATCTACTGGGAACCCAACCTTCTGTTCTAGAATGGAAGGAACATTAAAGAGTTCTAGAGTACATCTACTGGGAACCCAACCTTCTGTTCTTTGAATGGAAGGAACATTAAAGAGTTCTAGAGTACATCTACTGGGAACCCAACCTTCTGTTCTTTGAATGGAAGGAACATTAAAGAGTTCTAGAGTACATCTACTGGGAACCCAACCTTCTGTTCTAGAATGGAAGGAACATTAAAGAGTTCTAGAGTACATCTACTGGGAACCCAACCTTCTGTTCTTTGAATGGAAGGAACATTAAAGAGTTCTAGAGTACATCTACTGGGAACCCAACCTTCTGTTCTAGAATGGAAGGAACATTAAAGAGTTCTAGAGTACATCTACTGGGAACCCAACCTTCTGTTCTAGAATGGAAGGAACATTAAAGAGTTCTAGAGTACATCTACTGGGAACCCAACCTTCTGTTCTAGAATGGAAGGAACATTAAAGAGTTCTAGAGTACATCTACTGGGAACCCAACCTTCTGTTCTAGAATGGAAGGAACATTAAAGAGTTCTAGAGTACATTGGTCACAATGGTCACGTCCGCAAGACATAGATCAATCAATGCACTTCCAAACCTGACAGAACAGTACGTTTCAGATAAATCTCCCTATGTAACCAACCAGTTACTAACCCAGTTACTATCGGCCTTTAGCCTGAAGGGTTAACCTTCCTTGACCTTTTCCCTATGTAACCAACCAGTTACTGAGCTATCAGCCTTTTAGCTCAAAGGGCTAACCTCTGGTAAGGGTATCTGGGGAGGCATCGTCTCCTCTGCAGCCATGCAGTCAAACTACTCTAGTTCTACTATGTCTATATCTATATCTAGGTAGATATCATCATCATTCAGATATCGGTGTCAGTCTGCTTCAAATGATTACATTGACACAGTGTAAATAGGACATTCTGTACAAGGGGAAGTGGTGGTTTTCTACACCACATCATCTAACTCTGAAGCAACTAATATTATGTTATTTTTTTACATTGCTAAGTGTTGTTAAACATATCCTTAAAAGTAAAAAATAATAAATACTGTTATGATACTTTACATCCGGTGGACATTTTACAACGTGGTTTAAATATGTTGTGTCACAACACAAAAAACCCACAACAACAAAATAAACCTAAAATAACATATTTAAAAATTATGAATAAATGTCAAATAAAATGTTTAAATGAATAAATGGCAGTCTCTTGGCTTTCTGTTATGAGTCGTGAATTTCCTTCAAGACCTGAGATTGATCTCTGATTTGAGACAAGAGGTATCACAGTTCAATACAATGAATACAATGGTTCCTGTTTTACAATATTCATCGTGAATAATCATTCATAAATCATACTCCATTGAACAATTTTTTTTTTCTCCCACACTAGACTTCCTGGTTAGCTAGTATTATGACACGATAAAAGATCCAGTCGGATGGAGAAAAATGAGAATGAAAGTCACGATGGGATTTTCCACAGCTGCCTAGATGTCACTTGTGGATCTCAAAAACAAAAACAAAATGTTTTGACTCACACAGAGGCGCAAGGCTACACAAAAAGAAAGCAAATCCATTTTTTTTTTTTTGAGTTGATCGCAAAGAGATGCAACGATAAGTACACTTGGACAGAGAGTGACAACAAGAGTAGATTCACCATGGTTACAATGAGTAAATAAATAAATAACAGACTGGTACCAGAACATTCTTCTAGAACGTTCACTTCAGATCAGTAAATGTATCCCGGGAGGTTTGCCTCATCATTGGCTGAATTTACACAGGATAACCCAATTCTGATATTCTATTCACTAATTGTCTTTTGTCCAATCAGATCAGTTCATTTGTCAATAATAGTGCAAAATATCAGAATGGACTGCCTGTGTAAACACAGCCACTAAAGATCAGAATGGGCTGCCTGTGTAAACACAGGCACTAAAGATCAGAATGGGCTGCCTGTGTAAACACAGCCACTAAAAGATCAGAATGGGCTGCCTGTGTAAACACAGCCACTAAAGATCAGAATGGGCTGCCTGTGTAAACACAGCGTTCTAAAGATCAGAATGGGCTGCCTGTGTAAACACAGCGTTCTAAAGATCAGAATGGGCTGCCTGTGTAAACACAGCCACTTGCAGGATCACAGACCTAACTAATACAGACGTAATAAATGCAGGCATCATCAGTGCTAAGGCCTGGGGCAGCAGGAAAACAACTATGATACTAAGGTAACCCGTACATCAATCTGGATCAACTCCTTAGCCTTTTCAATGTGATTCTCAACACGTCAGTACCATTCAGAGAGTGGTAGGTCACATGTTCAATGTATTTCAAGGGGACATGTATGTTATGCCACAGGGTTCGCCTCAGAACTCATTAATCCATCATGCTTAATGACGTACGGAGTGGGAACACTACACATGGCTTTTCCTTCAAGGGACCTGAATGGGAGTACAGGGCGCGCTCTATCTTCTATCCACCACAGAGTCTCTTCTATCAACCACAGAGTCTCTATCTTCTATCAACCAGAGTCTCTATCTTCTATTCAACCACAGAGTCTCTATCTTCTATTCAACCACAGAGTCTCTATCTTCTATTCAACCACAGAGTCTCTATCTTCTATTCAACCACAGAGTCTCTATCTTCTATTCAACCACATAGTCTCTATCTTCTATTCAACCACAGAGTCTCTATCTTCTATCAACCACAGAGTCTCTATCTTCTATCAACCACAGTCTCTATCTTCTATTCAACCACCGAGTCTATATCTTCTATCAACCACAGAGTCTCTATCTTCTATCAACCACGGAGTCTCTATCTTCTATTCAACCACCGAGTCTATATCTTCTATCAACCACAGTCTCTATATTCTATCAACCACAGAGTCTCTATCTTCTGTTCAACCCCAGTCTCCATCTTCTATTCAACCACAGAGTCTCTATATTCTATCAACCACACTCTATCTTCTATCAACCACAGTCTCTATCTTCTATTCAACCACAGAGTCTCTATATTCTATCAACCACAGAGTCTCTATCTTCTATCAACCACAGTCTCTATCTTCTATTCAACCACAGAGTCTCTATCTTCTATCCAACCACAGAGTCTCTATCTTCTATCAACCACAGAGTCTCTATCTTCTATCAACCACAGAGTCTCTATCTTCTATCCAACCACAGAGTCTCTATCTTCTATCAACCACAGAGTCTCTATCTTCTATCAACCACAGAGTATCTATCTTCTATCCAACCACAGAGTCTCTATCTTCTATCAACCACAGAGTCTCTATCTTCTATTCAACCACAGAGTCTCTATCTTCTATTCAACCACAGAGTCTCTATCTTCTATCCAAACACAGAGTCTCTATCTTCTATCCACCACAGAGTCTCTATCTTCTATTCAACCACCGAGTCTATATCTTCTATCAACCACAGAGTCTCTATCTTCTATAAACCACAGAGTCTCTATCTTCTATCAACCACCGAGTCTATATCTTCTATCAACCACCGAGTCTATATCTTCTATCAACCACCGAGTCTCTATCTTCTATCAACCACAGTCTCTATCTTCTATTCAACCACAGAGTCTCTATCTTCTATTCAACCACAGAGTCTCTATCTTCTATCAACCACACAGTCTCTATCTTCTATTCAACCACAGAGTCTCTATCTTCTATCAACCACCGAGTCTATATCTTCTATCAACCACCGAGTCTATATCTTCTATCAACCACCGAGTCTATATCTTCTATCAACCACAGAGTCTCTATCTTCTATCAACCACGGAGTCTCTATCTTCTATTCAACCACCGAGTCTATATCTTCTATCAACCACAGTCTATATCTTCTGTTCAACCCCAGAGTGTCTATCTTCTATTCAACCACAGAGTCTCTATCTTCTATCAACCACCGAGTCTATATCTTCTATCAACCACCGAGTCTATATCTTCTATCAACCACCGAGTCTATATCTTCTATCAACCACCGAGTCTATATCTTCTATCAACCACAGAGTCTCTATCTTCTATCAACCACAGAGTCTCTATCTTCTATTCAACCACAGAGTCTCTATCTTCTATCAACCAGAGTCTCTATCTTCTATTCAACCACAGAGTCTCTATCTTCTATCAACCACACAGTCTCTATCTTCTATCAACCACAGAGTCTCTATATTCTATCAACCACAGAGTCTCTATCTTCTATTCAACCACAGAGTCTCTATCTTCTATCAACCAGAGTCTCTATCTTCTATTCAACCACAGAGTCTCTATCTTCTATTCAACCACAGAGTCTCTATCTTCTATCAACCACAGAGTCTCTATCTTCTATTCAACCACAGAGTCTCTATCTTCTATCAACCACAGAGTCTCTATCTTCTATCAACCAGAGTCTCTATCTTCTATTCAACCACAGAGTCTCTATCTTATATTCAACCACAGAGTCTCTATCTTCTATCAACCACAGAGTCTCTATCTTCTATTCAACCACAGAGTCTCTATCTTCTATCAACCACAGAGTCTCTATCTTCTATCAACCACAGAGTCTCTATCTTCTATTCAACCACAGAGTCTCTATCTTCTATTCAACCACAGAGTCTCTATCTTCTATTCAACCACAGAGTCTCTATCTTCTATCAACCACAGAGTCTCTATCTTCTATTCAACCACAGAGTCTCTATCTTCTATCAACCAGAGTCTCTATCTTCTATTCAACCACAGAGTCTCTATCTTCTATCAACCACAGAGTCTCTATCTTCTATCAACCACAGAGTCTCTATCTTCTATTCAACCACAGAGTCTCTATCTTCTATCAACCACAGAGTCTCTATCTTCTATCAACCACAGAGTCTCTATCTTCTATTCAACCACAGAGTCTCTATCTTCTATCAACCAGAGTCTCTATCTTCTATTCAACCACAGAGTCTCTATCTTCTATCAACCACAGAGTCTCTATCTTCTATTCAACCACAGAGTCTCTATCTTCTATTCAACCACAGAGTCTCTATCTTCTATCAACCACAGAGTCTCTATCTTCTATCAACCACAGAGTCTCTATCTTCTATTCAACCACAGAGTCTCTATCTTCTATTCAACCACAGAGTCTCTATCTTATATTCATGTGCAACACTTTAATTTCAAAAAGAGGCAACCAGAGGTGTGCTTGCACTTCTTTGACAACAGTTAGTCAAACCTTTCGCTAGACACAATCCACTTCAATTAATTTTCCTACTGACATACTGTATGACCGTCTGGGTGGGTGGGAGTCCCTAAGAATGGGGATACCCCACAAGCAGGTCGTCGGGAACAAAACAGGAAGACAGCTACACCACCATGCTTTACAGTGAGCGAGATCCTTGGTTACAAATGTTACAAATGTCATCAGAGAAAACATATTTTGATTGTCAGTTCAACATGATTCTCTGGGTTGTTGTAAATCCTCTATGTAAAGCAGTTCAACATGATTCTGAGTTGTTGTAAATCCTCTATGTAAAGCAGTTCAACATGATTCTCTGGGTTGTTGTAAATCCTCTATGTAAAGCAGTTCAACATGATTCTGAGTTGTTGTAAATCCTCTTTGTAAAGCAGTTCAACATGATTCTCTGGGTTGTAGTAAATCCTCTATGTAAAGCAGTTCAACATGATTCTCCTAGTTATTGTAAATCCTCTATGTAAAGCAGTTCAACATGATTCTCTGGGTTGTTGTAAATCCTCTATGTAAAGCAGTTCAACATGATTCTCTGGGTTGTTGTAAATCCTATATGTAAAGCAGTTCAACATGATTCTCTGGGTTGTTGTAAATCCTCTATGTAAAGCAGTTCAACATGATTCTCTGGGTTGTTGTAAATCCTCTATGTAAAGAAGTTCAACATGATTATCTGGGTTGTTGTAAATCCTCTATGTAAAGCAGTTCAACATGATTCTCTGGGTTGTTGTAAATCCTCTATGTAAAGCAGTTCAACATGATTCTCTGGGTTGTTGTAAATCCTCTATGTAAAGCAGTTCAACATGATTATCTGGGTTGTTGTAAATCTTCTATGTAAAGCAGTTCAACATGATTCTCTGGGTTGTTGTAAATCCTCTATGTAAACAGGAAAGACGAGGCGAAATGAGAGTAGAGGCGTGGTAGTCTGAAGTCAGATGGGGAGGATTGTAGAGAGGCAGTCTGACATGGTCCAATACAGGCAGAAGACTGTCCTACGTAAAGTACATCCCAACTGTGAATTTAACTCTAAAGTAAAGTACTACACAGTACTACAGTCTATGGACCCTAAAGTACTGCACAGTACTACTGTCTATGGACCCTAAAGTACTACACAGTACTACAGTCTATGAACCCTAAAGTACTGCACAGTACTACTGTCTATGGACCCTAAAGTACTGCACAGTACTACTGTCTATGGACCCCAAAGTACTACACAGTACTACTGTCCATGGACCCTAACGTACTGCACAGTACTACTGTCTATGGACCCTAAAGTACTGCACAGTACTACTGTCTATGGACCCTAACGTACTGCACAGTACTACTGTCTATGCACCCTAACGTACTGCACAGTACTACTGTCTATGGACCCTAAAGTACTACTGTCTATGGACCCTAACGTACTGCACAGTACTACTGTCTATGGACCCTAACGTACTGCACAGTACTACTGTCTATGGACCCTAAAGTACTGTACAGTACTACTGTCTATGGACACTAAAGTACTACACAGTACTACAGTCTATGGACCCTAAAGTACTGCACAGTACTACTGTCTATGGACCCTAAAGTACTACACAGTACTACTGTCTATGGACCCTAAAGTACTGCACAGTACTACTGTCTATGTACCCTAAAGTACTGCACAGTACTACTGTCTGTGGACCCTAACGTACTGCACAGTACTACTGTCTATGGACCCTAACGTACTACTGTCTATGGACCCTAAAGTACTGCACAGTACTACTGTCTATGGACCCTAAAGTACTACACAGTACTACTGTCTATGGACCCTAACGTACTACTGTCTATGGACCCTAAAGTACTACACAGTACTACTGTCTATGGACCATAAAGTACTACTGTCTATGGACCCTAAAGTACTGCACAATACTACTGTCTATGGACCCTAAAGTACTGCACAATACTACTGTCTATGGACCCTAAAGTACTACATAGTACTACTGTCTATGGACCCTAAAGTACTGCACAGCCCTACAGTGACCCTCAACTACAGTACTGAACGGATGCCTTGACGATCCCAGTCTTTCCAGGACAGCATCGGTGTTATGTCAGTAAATTGTGTGTCCAACATTGATCCGCCATGTGGCTCAGTAGCAGTCTAGGGCTAACTGGATTAAATGGGGTCGTCAGGACTTCATGATCTTATCCAGTGTGTAGAATTTCAGTGCTGCTTACTTATACACTGTAACTATTCATATGCGGTGCAACATGTAGCCTAGCGGTCAACAGCCTTGAGCCAGTAACCGAAAGCCCCCCCCCCCCCCCCCCCCCCGAGCTGACTAGATGATAATTTTTTTTTTATCTGTCGATGTGCCCTTGAGCAAGGCACTTAACCCGAATTGCTCCTGTTAGTCTCTCTGGAGAAGACTGTCTGCTAAACGACTAACACATACATGTAATATGCACTATATGAAAGCTAACATTATGAATACACATATGCAGTTGTTGTTTCTTAATGCTGTCGTGTAGTTCCCGGGGGGGGGGGGGGGGGGGGGGGGGGGGCCTTGAGAAGGATATTGCTGGTGAGAGACCTGCCTACTGTATACAGAAGGCAGACAGTAAAAGGCAGGACAGCGAAGGCGCTTCTTGTATTCATTTGTTGCGTGTCTGACCAGTAGCTGAAGATACAGCGGAAGGTAAATACATGGGGAGAGATACTGTAGGCACCATGAGATCCAAAATGGCGGAGAGAGTCCTTCTTCTACGTCAGTCTGTCTGCTTGATAGCACAGACCTTGTGATATTATGACAATGCGTGGGAGGCGGAGATACAAACCAGATGGATGGAGGGGAGCTCTGCCCTCGGTCCTTACTCTGGGAAACACGTTCTGTCACTTCAGAATTTGTCACACAGATGTGTTGCCTTGGCCTGTGTCTATATCCATCTAGTAGTGGAACATTGGACCTGTACAAGTTTTACAGACAGAGGGGTCGTTCACCTCAGAGATACTAAACTGAACCCCCCCCCCCCCCCCCCCCCCCCCCCCCCTCAAACGGGTCTGGTCAGCATTGAAGCCAACTATCCTTAGATAGGGACACTAATATGCACTAAGGGGGAAAACGTTTCTGGAGTTGACTGGATGGAGACATATTTCTCCCTCGTCGGGATAGAACGTTGATTAAATAAAGAGAATAAAAATTAAAGAGGAAAATGATGGATGAAAAGTCCCAGAGTTCCGGGGATGAATGGATGGAAGGAGAGACGTTGTGGGTAGAAGGAGAAGTTCCTCCGTCCTCCATATTAAAAAAAGGGAGAGAAAAAGGAAGGGACTTCCCAAGACGAGTCAGTGGATGGATGAAGTCAGTGGATGGATGAAGTCAGTGGATGGATGAAGTCAGTGGATGGATGAAGTCAGTGGATGGACGGAGTCAGTGGATGGATGAAGTCAGTGGATGGACGAAGTCAGTGGATGGACGGAGTCAGTGGATGGATGAAGTCAGTGGACGGATGAAGTCGGTGGACGGATGAAGTCAGTGGATGGACGGAGTCAGTGGATGGATGAAGTCAGTGGACGGATGAAGTCAGTGGATGGATGAAGTCAGTGGATGGACGGAGTCAGTGGATGGACGGAGTCAGTGGATGGATGTAGTCAGTGGATGGACGGAGTCAGTGGATGGGTGAAGTCAGTGGATGGATGAAGTCAGGGGATGGATGAAGTCAGTGGATGGATGAAGTCAGTGGATGGACGGAGTCAGTGGATGGATGTAGTCAGTGAATGGATGAAGTCAGTGGATGGATGAAGTCAGTGGGATGGACGAAGTCAGTGGGATGGACGAAGTCAGTGGATGGATGAAGGGATGTAGTGGGAGGAAGAAATGCTCTTCCATCATCCCCCTCATCTGGAAAAGGAGATTAGGGAGATGGAGACGATGGGAAGGCATTGAGGAGAGGCGTCTCATTGGTGGTAGGAGTGCGGTCGTGCGGGTGACCCAGGGCCAGCGGAGGAACGGTGGTGACCAGGGGAGGAGGTGTTGGAGGAGTGGAGGATGGGAGAGCCTCGGTGGATGGGGGAGCCGGTGGGGGACATGTGAGGGCTCTGCAGACGCCACAGCAGCTCCTCGTTGTTCCGACTCAAGCGTTTCTTCTCGTTGCTCTCCTTCTCCATTGACTCCTGGAGGTTGGCGTTCTCTTCCGAGAGTTGTCTAAATGGGAGAACAGAGGGTAGAGGGAGGAAAAGTGGAGGAGAGGGGATGGATAGAGGGGGAGGGGGAAGGGTTAGAGAATGGGAGGGTGGAAGAGGGATAGTGTTGAGGGGTTGTAAAAAAAAACAATATTATTTATGAGATAACAAAAGACAGAACGAACACCTTTAAAAGGTCTGTCCTTGTCTATCCTGGCCCTCAGGTCTTCATTCTGCTGGTGTCTGTTACCTGGACATGGCTAGGTTCTTGTCTATCCTGGCCCTCAGGTCTTCATTCTGCTGGTGTCTGTTACCTGGACATGGCTAGGTTCTTGTCTATCCTGGCCCTCAGGTCTTCATTCTGCTGGTATCTGTTACCTGGACATGGCTAGGTTCTTGTCTATCCTAGCCCTCAGGTCTTAATTTTGCTGGTGTCTGTTACCTGGACATGGCTAGGTTCTTGTCTATCCTGGCCCTCAGGTCTTCATTCTGCTGCTGTAACATCTGCACTCTTTCCTCCAGGAACACGTTCTTTTGGGCCTGCTCAAAAACACATGGACAGTAGCGCCAACATTAAATTCAACATTACACACACACATACACAGCACAACGTTTAATTATTCAAACCAACCGCTTTCTCTGCTCAATTAAAAAGCCACCACTCTCTGAAGGTGTATGAATGCTTGTTCTGTCACTCTGCCTTATTGGCTTGAGTTCTCACATAACCATTCTGATAGATAACCATTCTGACACAACCATTTGGAGCCTACCATTCTGACAGATAACCATTCATTTTGAGCCTACCATTCTGACAGATAACCATTCATTTTGAGCCTACCATTCTGACAGATAACCATTCATTTTGAGCCTACCATTCTCTCCAGCTCTGAGATCTTGACATCCTGTTCGTGGATCTGTTGATTCTTCATTAAAAGAACTTCCTTCAAGCTCTTCAGATCCTCCTCAATGTGCTGGTATGGAGCCAGAGCATCCTGAAGGCAAACCAAGAAATGACTAGGGACTGAATCCCATTTATAATGCAAGCATTGATCAACTCTAAAGTCCCGTCTATACCTGGTGCTGACATGGGTCCCTTGTCTTGATTGTGTCTCCATTCTGAATGTGCACACATTTCCAGAAATTTGTCGACACATGGCGGTAAAATGTGCCTGTCCCTTCCTTTCTACACATGATTTGACAGATATTCCATAAACGCAACATGTATGAGCTGAAATTGAAGATCCCCAAAATGTTACATACAACTATAAAAAGCGTATTTCTCTACAATTTTGTGAACAACTTTGTTTACATCCCTGTCAGTGAGCATTTCTCCTTTTCCAAGATAATCCATCCACCTGACCAGGTGTGGCGTATCAAAAAGCTGATTAAACAGCATGATCATTACACAGGTGCACCTTGTGCTGGGGACAATAAAAGGTCACTCTAAAATGTGCAGTTTTGTCACACAACACAATACCACAGATGTCTCAAGTTTTGAGGGCGCGGGCAATTGGCATGCTGACCGTAGGAATGTCCACCGGAGCCTTTGCCAGATAATTGAATGTTCATTTCTCAACCATAAGCCACCACCAAACGTTGTTTTAGAGAATTTGGCAGTATGTCCAACGGGCCTCACAACCGCAGACCACGTGTAACCACGCCAGCTCAGGACCTCCACATCCGGCTTTTTTAACTGTGGGAAAAAGTAGATGAGCCTGGCTCCCAAGTGGGTGGGCCTCCCAAGCCCACCCATGGCTGAGCCCCTGCCCAATCATGTAAAATCCATAGATTATGGTTTGTATATGAACTCAGTAGAATTGTTGCATTTATATTTTTTGTTCAGTATATTTTAAAGTCAATGGTGCCACCTGTCAATGGTTTTAGACTTAAGATATTTTTCCATTTAACGAGGCAAGTCAGTTGAGAACAAATTCTTATTTTCAATGACGGCCTAGGAACAGTGGGTTAACTGCCTGTTCAGGGGCAGAACGACCTTGTCAGCTCAGGGGTTTGAACTTGCAACCTTGCGGTTACTAGTCCAACGCTCTAACCACTAGGCTACCCTGCCACCTCTACACTCTAACCACTAGGCTACCCTGCCGCCTCTACACTCTAACCACTAGGCTACCCTGCCGCCTCTACACTCTAACCACTAGGCTACCCTGCCACCTCTACACTCTAACCACTAGGCTACCCTGTATAACGATGATTTAAATGGTTTCACTGTCTAGATCCGTCTACACCAGTAAGATATTCAGATAACAATGTCTGACTACCTCCGGAGATGGGCAGGAGAGGATCTGATCACAATGTGTTTCTTTTAATCATCTACCCCCAGTTAAAATATCTGATCACAATGTGTTTCTTTTAATCATCTAACCCCAGTTAAAAGATCTGATCGCATGTTAGCAGCAGGTATAAAGGGGCTGCTGTTACCACTATCTGTTCGTCGGTGCTCCTGCGTAGAGCCTCCTCAAAGCGCTTGGCTCGGTCTCTCAGGCTGCGGTTCTGAAACGTCAGCGTGTCCACCTGGTCCTGGACAGAAGTAAATTATACATTATACACAGTATGTAATCATTACAAACAATTGATTGATTGGTTCATTGACTGATAACATTACCGTAACTCTACCGTACCTGCAGCGACAGTCTGAGCTTCTCAAAGTCCTCTTCCAATGACTTCCTCTGCTGCTCATGGGCCATCTTCAGGTCTGATGGAAACATCAGAACACAACTTAGTCAGGATGTGGTTGAGTCTCTCTCTCTCTCTCTCTCTCTCTCTCTCTCTCTCTCTCTCTCTCTCTCTCTCTCTCTCTCTCTCTCTCTCTCTCTCTCTCTCTCTCTCTCTCTCTCTCTCTCTCTCTCTCTCTCTCTCTCTCTCTCTCTCTCTCTCTCTCTCTCTCTCTCTCTCTCTCTCTCTCTCTCTCTCTCTCTCTCTCTCTCTCTCTCTCTCTCTCTCTCTCTCTCTCTCTCTCTCTCTCTCTCTCTCTCTCTCTCTCTCTCTCTCTCTCTCTCTCTCTCTCTCTCTCTCTCTCTCTCTCTCTCTCTCTCTCTCTGTATTTTATAAATGTACTTTTGACAGTCCTGGCATGCTCCTCCTTGAGAGTGACCAGCGTGTCGTTGTGGTTGTTCTCCATTTCAGTCAGAGCCTCCTCATGGTTCTCCGTCACCTCCTCCATCTGGAGACACACAGGAACACAGTGGGTCAATCACAATCACAGTCAGTCAAAACCTACTGTTGTTATTTTGTGTGTCTGTACAGTGGCATTCGGAAAGTATTCAGACCCTTTGATTTTCTTCCACATTTCGTTACGTTACAGTCTTATTCTTAAAATGGATTAAATCGCATTTTCCCCTCATCAATCTACACACAATACCCCCTAATGACATCACAATACCCCCTAATGACATCACAATACCCCATAATGACATCACAATACCCCATAATTGTCACACCCTGACCATAGTTTGCTGTGATCTGGTGTGATCTGAGTGGGCATTTTATGTTGGATGTCTTGTTTGTCTATTTCTACGTCTGGCCATATATGGTTCTCAATCAGAGGCAGGTGTTAGTCATTGTCTCTGATTGGGAACCATATTTAGGTAGCATGGGTTTCACTGTGTGTTTGTGGGTGATTGTTCCTGTCTCTGTGTTTTGCACCAGATAGGGCTGTTTTTGGTTTTCCACGTTTATTGTGTTGTAGTGTTCGTGTTTATCTTTATGTTATTAAACACGAATCAAAGAAACCACGCTGAATTTTGGTCCGCCTCTCCTTCACCACTAGAAAACCGTTACAATAATAACAAAGCCAAAAAAAGCTTTTTAAACATTTGTGAAAATGTATAAAAACAAAACAAATGAAATATCAAAAAGAAAGAAAACAAAAATATATTACATTTACATAAGTATTCAGACCCTTTACTCAGTACTTTGTTGAAGCACCTTTGGCAGCGATTACAGTCTTGAGTCTTCTTGGGTAAGATGCTACAAGCTTGGCACACCTGTATTTGAGGGGTTTCTCTCATTTTTCTCTGCAGATCCTCTCAAGCTCTGTCAGGTTGGATGGGGAGCGTTGCTGCACAGTCTCTCCAGAGGTGTTCGATCGGGTTCAAGTCCGGGCTCTGCCTGGGCCACTCAGAGACCCGAAGCCACTCCTGCGTTGTCTTGGCAGTGTGCTTAGGGTTGTTGTCCTGTTGGAAGGTGAACCTTCGCCCCAGTCTGAGGTCCTGAACTCTTTGGAGCAGATTTTCATCAAGGATCTCTCAGTACTTTGTTCCGTTCATCTTTCTGTCCCTCGATCCTGACTAGTCTCCCAGTCCCTGCCGCTGAAAAACATCCCCACAGCATGATGCTGCCACCACCATGGTTCACCATAGGGATGATGCCAGGTTTCCTCCAGACATGACGCTTGGAATTCAGGCCAAAGAGTTCAATCTTGGTAACATAGACCAGAGAATCTTGTTTCCTACTTACAAAGCATGTAGAGGTTTGTAATTTTTATCATAGGTACACTTCAACTGTGAGAGACGGAATCTAAAACAGAAATCCAGAAAATCACATTGTATGATTTTTAAGTAATTAATTTGCATTTTATTGCATGACATAAGTATCTGATACATCACAAAAGCAGAACTTAATATTTGGTACAGAAACCTTTGTTTGCAATTACAGAGATCATACGTTTCCTGTAGTTCTTGACCAGGTTTGCACACACTGCAGCAGGGATTTTGGCCCACACTCCTCCATACAGACCTTCTCCAGATCCTTCAGGTTTCTGGGCTGTCGCTGGGCAATACGGACTTTCAGCTCCCTCCTTGAGATGCTTCTTACAGAGCCACTCCTTAGTTGCCCTGGCTTTGTGTTTTGGGTCGTTGTCATGCTGGAAGACCCAGCCACGACCCATCTTCAATGCTCTTACTGAGGGAAGGAGGTTGTTGGCCAAGATCTCGTGATACATGGCCCCATCCATCCTCCCCTCAATACGGTGCAGTCATCCTGTCCTCTTTGCAGAAAAGCATCCCCAAATAATGATGTTTCCACTTCCATGCTTCATGGTTGGGATGGTGTTCTTGGGGTTGTACTCATCCTTCTTCTTCCTCCAAACACGGCGAGTGGAGTTTAGACCAAAAAGCTCTATTTTTGTCTCATCAGACCACATGACCTTCTCCCATTCCTTCTCTGGATCATCCAGATGGTCATTGGCAAACTTCAGACGGGCCTGGACATGCGCTGGCTTGAGCAGGGGAACCTTGCGTGCGCTGCAGGATTTTAATCCATGACGGCGTAGTGTGTTACTAATGGTTTTCTTTGAGACTGTGGTCCCAGCTCTCTTTAGGTCATTGACCAGGTCCTGCCGTGTAGTTCTGGGCTGATTCCTCACCTTCCTCAAGATCATTGATGCCCCACGAGGTGAGATCTTGCATGGAGCCCCAGACCGAGGTTGATTGACCGTCATCTTGAACTTCTTCCATTTTCTAATAATTGCGCCAACAGTTGTTGCCTTCTCACCAAGCTGCTTGCCTATTGTCCTGTAGCCCATCTCAGCCTTGTGCAGGTCTACAATTTTATCCCTGATGTCCTTACACAGCTCTCTGGTCTTGGCCATTGTGGAGAGGTTGGAGTCTGTTTGATTGAGTGTGTGGACAAGTGTCTTTTATACAGGTAACGAGTTCAAACAGGTGCAGTTAACCTCTTTGATCTCTAGGGGCGCTATTTCATTTTTGGATAAAAAACGTTCCCGTTTTAAGCGCGATATTTTGTCACGAAAAGATGCTCGACTATGAATATTCTTGACAGTTTTTGAAAGAGAACACTCTGAAGTTTCAGAATCTGCAAAGATATTGTCTGTAAGTGCCCCAGAACTCATTCTACAGGTGAAACCAAGATGATGCGTCAACCAGGAAATGAGCAGAATTTCTGAATCTCTGTTTTCCATTGTCTCCTTATATGGCTGTGATTGCGCAAGGAATGAGCCTACACTTTCTGTCGTTCCCCCAAGGTGTTAGCAGCATTGTGACGTATTTGTAGGCATATCATTGGAAGATTGACCATAAGAGACTACATTTTCCAAGTGTCCGCCTGGTGTCCCTGCGTCGAAATTGGAGCGTAAAGCCAGGTGCAATTATTTTTCCATTTGAGAGCAAGGAGAAACCAGGCTTCCACGAAGGATATATCATTGAAGAGATATGTGGAAAAACACCTTGAGGATTGATTCTAAACCACGTTTGCCATGTTTCAGTCGATATTATGGAGTTCATTTGGAAAAAAGTTCGCGTTTTGAGGGCTGAATTTTCGTTTTCTTTTTTTTTTTTTTTTTTTTTTGGTAGCCAAATGTGATGTACAAAACGGAGCTATTTCTAATACACAAAGAATCTTTTTGGAAAAACTGAGCATCTGCTATCTAACTGAGAGTCTCCTCATTGAAAACATCAGAAGTTCTTCAAAGGTAAGTTATTTTATTTGAAGGCTTTACTTGTTTTTGTGATAGTTGCCTGCTAAATGCTAACGCTAATGCTAACGCTAAATGCTACGCTAGCTAGCTACTGTTACACAAATGATTGTTTTCCTATGGTTGAAAAGCATATTTTGAAAATCTGAGATGACAGTGTTGTTAACAAAAGGCTAAGCTTGAGAGATAGCATATTTATTTCATTTCATTTGCGATTTTCATGAATAGTTAACGTTGCGTTATGGTAATGAGCTTAGGTCTATAAATAGAATCCCGGATCCGGGTTTGGTCGTCGCAACAGGTTAATACAGGTAATGAGTGGAGAACAGGAGGGCTTCTTAAAGAAAAACTAACAGGTCTGTGAGAGACGGAATTCTTACTGGTTGGTTGGTGATCAAATACTTCTGTCATGCAATAAAATGCAAATTAATTACTTAAAAATGTGATTTTCTGGATTTTTGTTTTAGATTCCACAGTCTCTCACAGTTGAAGTGTACCTATGATAAAAATTACAGACCTCTACATGCAAAAACCTGCAAAATCGGCAGTGTATCAAATATTTGTTCTCCCCACTGTATGTATGTATGTATGTATGTATGTATGTATGTATATGTAACCGCGGCAGGTAGTCTAGTGTGTGTGTGTGTGTGTATATATCCCTCCCTACCTGCTCCAGCTGCTGTGTCCTCAGTCTCTCCAGCTGCTCCTGTCGTTGGGCCTCCAGGCGCTGTATCTCTAGGCTGTGATACTGCCTCAGTCTCTCCTCCAGCCGGCCCAGCTCACTCTGCTGCTGGGCACGCAGACCCTCCAGCTCCCGCTCAAACCTCCGCTCCAACTCCCCCTTGTCCTGCTGCAGAATCTCCCACCGCGACACACTTGAGGCTTGGGGGGGGAGGAGGAGACATAGAGAAGAAGGATAGTATAGTTACTGGGGATCTTTACGTTTTCAAGACGATTCAATATGTATCTAGATTCCATACAGCAGGAGTGTCAAACTCATTCCTTGGAGGGCTTAGTGTCTGCCGGATTTTGGTTTTTCCTTTCAGTTAAACCCTAGACAACCAGGTGAGAGGAGGTCTTTACTAATTAGTGACCTTAGTTCATCAATCCAAGGGAGGGGCGAAAACCTGCCGTGGATTGAGTTTGACACGTGCGACACAATTCGGCGTGATTCGGTTTGATTACAGAACCAATGAGATTCGGGTTTGGATCTTTCTGAGCTGACGTGTGTGTGTGTGTGTGTGTGTATGTGGTCCACCCGGACCCTCCCCTTTAGAGTCAAGTTTTGCTGCCGGAGTTAGGTGCCTGTCTATCGTTGTCTCTGATTGAGAATCATACTTAGGCAGCTTTTTCCCACCTGGGTTTTGTGGGTTGTTTTCTGTGTTGTGTGTTTCCCACAGAACTGTTATGTTTTGTTCCACTTTGTTATTTTGTTTCAATGTTCAGTTTGAATAAATGAATCATGAACAGCGCTTTGGTCCTCTTCTTCAGACGAGCGGTACAAATGAAATAAACTGGCACTTTTTTGGGGCTCGTCAGATCTTTATTTTGCAGGAGCAATTGAATGGAACACAAAAAATATATATTTTGGTCCAGAACTAAACGATTGGAAAATAATTTTGGTTTTAACAGGAAGTTTTTACGGAGTCATCTTCTCCTCTCTTTCGGCAAAGTTGTGGCCAAAAGTTTTGAGAATGACACAAATATTAATTTTCACAAAGTTTGCTGCTTCAGTTTGTATGATGGCAATTTGCATATACTCCAGAATGTTATGATGAGTGATCAGATGAATTGCAATTAATTGCAAAGTCCCTCTTTGCCATTCAAATGAACTGAATCGCCCCAAAAATATTTCCACTGCACTTCAGCCCTGCCACAAAAGGACCAGCTGACATAATGTCAGTGACTCTCTCGTTAACACAGGTGTGAGTGTTGACGAGGACAAGGCTGGAGATCACTCTGTCATGCTGACTGAGTTTGAATAACAGACTGTAATCTTCAAAAGAAAGGTGGTGCTTGGAATCATTGTTCTTCCTCTGTCAACCATGGTTACCTGCAAGGAAACACATGCCGTCATCATTGCTTTGCACAAAAAGGGCTTAAGGATATTGCTGCCAGTAAGATTGCACCTAAATCAACCATTTATCGGATCATAAGGACTTCAAGGAGAGCGGTTCAATTGTTATGAGGAAGACTTCAGGGCGCCCAAGAAAGTCCAGCAAGCACCAGGACCGTCTCCTAATGTTGATTCAGCTTTGGGATCGAGGCACCACCAGTACAGAGATTGCTCAGGAATGGCAGCAGGCAGGTGTGAGTGCATCTGCACGCACAGTGAGGCAAAGACTTTTGGAGGATGGCCTGGTATCAAGGGCAGCAAAGAAACCTCTTCTCTCCAGGAAAAACATCAGGGACAGAGTGATATTCTGCACAAGGTACAGGGATTGGACTGCTGAGGACTGGGGTAAAGTCATTTTCTCTGATGAATCCCCTTTCTGATTGTTCTGTAGGACACTTTCTGGGGGGGTTTCTCATCAATCTACACACAATACCCCAATGACAAAGCAAAAATGTACATAAGTATTCAGACCCTTTTCGCAGTACTTTGTTGAAGCACCTTTGTTGAAGCACCTTTACAGCCTTGAGTCTTGGGTATGACACTACATGCTTGGCACACCTGTATTTGGGGAGTTTCTCCCATTATTATCTGCAGATCCTTTCAAGCTCTGTCAGGTTGGATGGGGAGCGTCGCTGCACAGCTATTTTCAGAACTCTCCAGAGATGTTCGATCGGGTTCAAATCTGGCCTCTGGCTGGGCCACTAGAGGACATTCAGAGACTTGTCCCGAAGCCACTCCTGCATTGTCTTGGTTGTGTGCTTAGGGTCGTTGTCCGTTAGAAGGATCTGTCTGTACTTTGCGCCATTCTTTCTCTCAATCCTGACTAGTCCCCCAGTCCCTGCCGCTGAAAAACATCCCCACAGCATGATGCTGCCACCACCATGCTTCACTGTTGGGATGGTGCCAGGTTTCCTCCAGACATGACGCTTGGCATTCAGACCCAAAAGTTTAATCTTGGTAACATCAGACCTGAGAATCTTGTAGATATCTTTTGGCAAAAGTGGGCTGTCATGTGCCTTTTACTGAGGAGAGGCTTCCGTCTGGCAAACTCCATAAAGGTCAAAGTGGTGGAGTGTTGCTCGGTTTGGCCAGGCAGCCAGCTCTAGGAAGAGTTTTGGTGATTCCAAACTTCTTCCATATAAGAATGATGGAGGTTAATGCGTTTTTGGGGACCTTCAATGTTGCATGTTTTGTTACCCTTCCCCAGATCTGTGCGTTGACAGATTCCTGTCTCGGATCTCTTCGGACAATTCCTTCGACCTCTTGGCTTGGTTTTGGCTCTGAAATTAACTGTCAACTGTGGGACTTGAAATAGACATGTGTGTGCCTTTCCAAATCATGTCCAATCAATTTAATTTACAACAGGTGGATTCCAATCAAGTTGTAGAAACATCTCAAGGATGATCAATGGAAACAGCTCAATTTCGAGTCTCATAGCAAAGAGTCTGAATACTTATGTAAATAAGGTATTTCCGTTTTGTTTTTTAAACCTGTTTTCACTTTGTCATTATGGGGTATTGTGTGTAGATTGATGAGGACATTTTTTTTTACTTAATCCATTTTAGAATAAGGCTGTAACGTAACACAATGTGGAAGAGGTCAAAGGGTCTGAATACTTTCTGAATGCATTGTAGTACTTCAATCAATCACTCCAACTACCTCATACCCTAGACAGGGTAACATGACTACCAGACAGGGTAACATGACTATCAGACAGGGTAACATGACTATCAGACAGGGTAACATGACTATCAGACAGGACAACATGACTATCAGACAGGGTAACATGACTATCAGACAGGGTAACATGACTATCAGACAGGGTAACATGACTATCAGACAGGGTAACATGACTATCAGACAGGGTAACATGACTATCAGACAGGGTAACATGACTATCAGACAGGGTAACATGACTATAAGACAGGGTAACATGACTATCAGACAGGGTAACATGACTATCAGACAGGGTAACATGACTATCAGACAGGACAACATGACTATCAGACAGGACAACATGACTATCAGACAGGACAACATGACTATCAGACAGGACAACATGACTATCAGACAGGACAACATGACTATCAGACAGGGCAACATGACTATCAGACAGGGCAACATGACTATCAGACAGGACAACATGACTATCAGAAAGGACAACATGACTATCAGACAGGACAACATGACTATCAGACAGGACAACATGACTATCAGACAGGGCAACATAACTATCAGACAGGACAACATGACTATCAGACACGACAACATGACTATCAGACAGGACAAGATGACTATCAGACAGGACAACATGACTATCAGACAGGACAACATGACTATCAGACAGGGCAACATGACTATCAGACAGGGCAACATGACTATCAGACAGGGCAACATGACTATCAGACAGGGCAACATGACTATCAGACAGGACAACATGACTATCAGACAGGGCAACATGACTATCAGAAAGGGTAACATGACTATCAGACAGGACAACATGACTATCAGACAGGGCAACATTACTATCAGACAGGGCAACATGACTATCAGACAGGGCAACATGACTATCAGACAGGGCAACATGACTATCAGACAGGACAACATGACTATCAGACAGGACAACATGACTATCAGACAGGACAACATGACTATCAGACAGGGCAACATGACTATCAGACAGGGTAACATGACTATCAGACAGGACAACATGACTATCAGACAGGACAACATGACTATCAGACAGGACAAGATGACTATCAGACAGGACAACATGACTATGCTGATCAGAGAGGGTAACATGACTATCAGACAGGACAACATGACTATCAGACAGGGCAACATGACTATCAGACAGGACAACATGACTATCAGACAGGACAACATGACTATCAGACAGGACAACATGACTATCAGACAGGACAACATGACTATCAGACAGGACAACATGACTATCAGACAGGACAACATGACTATCAGACAGGACAACATGACTATCAGACAGGGCAACATAACTATCAGACAGGACAACATGACTATCAGACACGACAACATGACTATCAGACAGGACAAGATGACTATCAGACAGGACAACATGACTATCAGACAGGACAACATGACTATCAGACAGGGCAACATGACTATCAGACAGGGCAACATGACTATCAGACAGGGCAACATGACTATCAGACAGGGCAACATGACTATCAGACAGGACAACATGACTATCAGACAGGGCAACATGACTATCAGACAGGGCAACATGACTATCAGACAGGGCAACATGACTATCAGACAGGACAACATGACTATCAGACAGGGCAACATGACTATCAGACAGGACAACATGACTATCAGACAGGACAACATGACTATCAGACAGGGCAACATGACTATCAGACAGGGTAACATGACTATCAGACAGGACAACATGACTATCAGACAGGACAACATGACTATCAGACAGGGCAACATGACTATCAGACAGGGTAACATGACTATCAGACAGGACAACATGACTATCAGACAGGGCAACATTACTATCAGACAGGGCAACATGACTATCAGACAGGGCAACATGACTATCAGACAGGGCAACATGACTATCAGACAGGACAACATGACTATCAGACAGGACAACATGACTATCAGACAGGACAACATGACTATCAGACAGGGCAACATGACTATCAGACAGGGTAACATGACTATCAGACAGGACAACATGACTATCAGACAGGACAACATGACTATCAGACAGGACAAGATGACTATCAGACAGGACAACATGACTATGCTGATCAGAGAGGGTAACATGACTATCAGACAGGACAACTTGACTATTAGACATGGCAACATGACTATCAGACAGGGTAACATGACTATCAGACAGGGTAACATGACTATCAGACAGGACAACATGACTATCAGACAGGGTAACATGACTATCAGACAGGGTAACCTGACTATCAGACAGGGTAACATGACTATCAGACAGGGTAACATGACTATCAGACAGGGTAACATGACTATCAGACAGGGTAACATGACTATCAGACAGGGTAACATGACTATAAGACAGGGTAACATGACTATCAGACAGGGTAACATGACTATCAGACAGGGTAACATGACTATCAGACAGGACAACATGACTATCAGACAGGACAACATGACTATCAGACAGGACAACATGACTATCAGACAGGACAACATGACTATCAGACAGGACAACATGACTATCAGACAGGGCAACATGACTATCAGACAGGGCAACATGACTATCAGACAGGACAACATGACTATCAGAAAGGACAACATGACTATCAGACAGGACAACATGACTATCAGACAGGACAACATGACTATCAGACAGGGCAACATAACTATCAGACAGGACAACATGACTATCAGACACGACAACATGACTATCAGACAGGACAAGATGACTATCAGACAGGACAACATGACTATCAGACAGGACAACATGACTATCAGACAGGGCAACATGACTATCAGACAGGGCAACATGACTATCAGACAGGGCAACATGACTATCAGACAGGGCAACATGACTATCAGACAGGACAACATGACTATCAGACAGGGCAACATGACTATCAGACAGGGTAACATGACTATCAGACAGGACAACATGACTATCAGACAGGGCAACATTACTATCAGACAGGGCAACATGACTATCAGACAGGGCAACATGACTATCAGACAGGGCAACATGACTATCAGACAGGACAACATGACTATCAGACAGGACAACATGACTATCAGACAGGACAACATGACTATCAGACAGGGCAACATGACTATCAGACAGGGTAACATGACTATCAGACAGGACAACATGACTATCAGACAGGACAACATGACTATCAGACAGGACAAGATGACTATCAGACAGGACAACATGACTATGCTGATCAGAGAGGGTAACATGACTATCAGACAGGACAACATGACTATCAGACAGGACAACATGACTATCAGACAGAACAACATGACTATCAGACAGGACAACATGACTATCAGACAGGACAACATGACTATCAGACAGGACAACATGACTATCAGACAGGACAACATGACTATCAGACAGGACAACATGACTATCAGACAGGACAACATGACTATCAGACAGGGCAACATAACTATCAGACAGGACAACATGACTATCAGACACGACAACATGACTATCAGACAGGACAAGATGACTATCAGACAGGACAACATGACTATCAGACAGGACAACATGACTATCAGACAGGGCAACATGACTATCAGACAGGGCAACATGACTATCAGACAGGGCAACATGACTATCAGACAGGGCAACATGACTATCAGACAGGACAACATGACTATCAGACAGGGCAACATGACTATCAGACAGGGCAACATGACTATCAGACAGGGCAACATGACTATCAGACAGGACAACATGACTATCAGACAGGGCAACATGACTATCAGACAGGACAACATGACTATCAGACAGGACAACATGACTATCAGACAGGACAACATGACTATCAGACAGGGCAACATGACTATCAGACAGGGTAACATGACTATCAGACAGGACAACATGACTATCAGACAGGACAACATGACTATCAGACAGGACAACATGACTATCAGACAGGACAACATGACTATCAGACAGGACAACATGACTATGCTGATCAGAGAGGGTAACATGACTATCAGACAGGACAACATGACTATCAGACAGGACAACATGACTATCAGACAGGACAACATGACTATGCTGATCAGAGAGGGTGTCATGCCCTGATCTGTTTCACCTGTCCTTGTGCTTGTCTCCACCCCCCTCCAGGTGTCACTTATTATCCCCGGTGTATTTATCCCTGTGTTTCTTGTCTCTCTGTGCCAGTTCGTCTTGTTTGTCAAGTCAACCAGCGTTTTTGTGTCTCAGCTCCTGTTTTCCCAGTCTCTCTTTTTCTCGCCCTCCTGGATTTGACCCTCGTCTGTCCTGACTCTGAGCCCGTCTGCCTGACCGCTCTGCATGCCCCTGACCTCGAGCCTGCCTATCGTCTGGTACTGTTTGGACGCTGACCTGGTTTATGAACTCTCACCTGTTCCCGACCTGCCTTTTGCCTCCTCCCTTTTGTTATAATAAATATCGGAGCTCAACCATCTGCCTCCTGTGTCTGCATTTGGGTCTCGCCTTGTGCCCTTTATACAGGGTAACATTTATATGCTGAATCTTTCCTTGTAACCTGACTAACCTGAATCCCCCAACATATCAGACAGGGTAACCTGACTAACCTGAATCCCCCAACATATTAGACAGGGTAACCTGACTAACCTGAATCCCCCAACATATCAGACAGGGTAACCTGACTAACCTGAATCCCCCAACATATCAGACAGGGTAACCTGACTAACCTGAATCCCCCAACATATCAGACAGGGTAACCTGACTAACCTGAATCCTTCACCAGCCCCATTCCTCTCTAGGGAGACTAGCTCCTGCCCTGTCGTTACAGGTTCATATTCTGTATAATAGATGACATGGTAATGTAGCATACCTGCTACACTCAGTGTATCTTGTTCTATAGTCCCCTATCTCCTAAAATGTCACATTTCCAGAAACATGTGGCATCCAGCTAGCAATCCAGCTACCAATACAGCTAGCATCCAGTTAGCATTCAGCTAGCAATCCAGCTAGCAATCCATATAGTATTCAGCTAGCAATCCAGCTAGCAATCCAGATAGCATTCAGCTAGCAATCCAGCTAGCAATCCAGATAGCATTCAGCTAGCAATCTAGCTAGCAATCCAGATAGCATTTAGCCTGCAATCCAGCTAGCAATCCAGATAGCATTCAGCTAGCAATCCAGCTAGCAATCCAGATAGCATTTAGCCTGCAATCCAGCTTGCAATCCAGATAGCATTCAGCTAGCAACCCAGCTAGCAATCCAGATAGCATTCAGCTAGCAATCCAGCTGGCATGGCAGGCGTTGACTTACCCACTTCATCCCTGATCCTGGCAAGCTCCAGGGACAGTTCCCTCTCCTTCAGGATGGCACTCTCACTCTGAAACACACAGACGCACACACTTCCGTCAAGCGTGGAGGACATGTATTTAACAGTGGTTGTTTTTTGTTAACAAAGCAGGACCCTTGAGGTAGAAACTGCTTCTCCGAGGTTGACCTGAAATCACCGGTACATCACAGGAGGTTGGTGACGCCTTAATTGAGGCGGACGGGGCTCATGATAATAGCTGGAGTGGAATCAGTGGAATGGTTTCCACGGCGTTTGATGCCGTTCCATATACTCCGTTCCAGTCATTATTATGAGCCGAACCTCCCCTCAGCAGTCTCCACTGGTGTACATGTCTCTTGGGGCATACATCAAATTACAGTATATTGTTGTGTGTGTGTGTGCGAGCAGTTAACATGATGAATGGTGCTCCCAGCTACATCCCTGGGGACTCTTTATGACGTGACGCCCTGCTAGAGCATCATCTTCCCAGTCAGAGCAGAGCCAGAACAGCCCTGCATGGGGGCTCTTTATAGCGTGACACCCTGCTAGAGCATCATCTTCCCAGTCAGAGCAGAGCCAGAACAGCCCTGCATGGGGACTCTTTATAACGTGACACCCTGCTAGAGCATCATCTTCCCAGTCAGAGCAGAGCCAGAACAGCCCTGCATGGGGACTCTTTATAGCGTGACACCCTGCTAGAGCATCATCTTCCCAGTCAGAGCAGAGCCAGAACAGCCCTGCATGGGGACTCTTTATAGCGTGACACCCTGCTAGAGCATCATCTTCCCAGTCAGAGCAGAGCCAGAACAGCCCTGCATGGGGACTCTTTATAGCGTGACACCCTGCTAGAGCATCATCTTCCCAGTCAGAGCAGAGCCAGAACAGCCCTGCATGGGGACTCTTTATAACGTGACACCCTGCTAGAGCATCATCTTCCCAGTCAGAGCAGAGCCAGAACAGCCCTGCATGGGGACTCTTTATAACGTGACACCCTGCTAGAGCATCATCTTCCCAGTCAGAGCAGAGCCAGAACAGCCCTGCATGGGGACTCTTTATAACGTGACACCCTGCTAGAGCATCATCTTCCCAGTCAGAGCAGAGCCAGAACAGCCCTGCATGGGGACTCTTTATAACGTGACACCCTGCTAGAGCATCATCTTCCCAGTCAGAGCAGAGCCAGAACAGCCCTGCATGGGGACTCTTTATAACGTGACACCCTGCTAGAGCCAGAACAACCCTACTCACAAAGCCTGACACAACACAACACAAAACACCATCACACTGATTAAAAATATATATATATTTTGATCACCTCCTTTGCACTACGTCACATAAACACAAGTAGTAAATAAGATCAGATCAATATAACCCAACAGTTTAACAATGTACAACTGATGTGAATGATTGATTTATATTGCAGGAGGTTGAGGCACTTAGCTAACACTGTTCTAAATAGACCAGGAGAGAGAGAGAGAGAGAGAGAGAGAGAGAGAGTCGCAGAGAGACAACAGGAAGTTAGTGATTTAACATGTTTATAGACAATAACCATGATGGACTCATGTATTGAGGAAGCTGATGCTAACACTGTTCTAAATAGACCAGGAGAGAGAGAGAGAGAGAGAGAGAGAGAGTCGCAGAGAGACAACAGGAAGTTAGTGATTTAACATGTTTATAGACAATAACCATGATGGACTCATGTATTGAGGAAGCTGATGCTAACACTGTTCTAAATAGACCAGGAGAAAGAGAGAGAGAGAGAGAGAGAGAGAGAGAGTCGCAGAGAGACAACAGGAAGTTAGTGATTTAACATGTTTATAGACAATAACCATGATGGACTCATGTATTGAGGAAGCTGATGCTAACACTGTTCTAAATAGACCAGGAGAAAGAGAGAGAGAGAGAGAGAGAGAGAGTCGCAGAGAGACAACAGGAAGTTAGTGATTTAACATGTTTATCTTCATCTTCATCTCATCTCCTCATTTGCTTTCCTTCATCTGCACCGATATGAATAAAACAACTGGAACGGTGAAATGGAATACTTGGCAGACATCCAGCGTTTGCTTTCAGGTCAGTGGCGATGAAGGAAGCCCAGTCCCCCAGCCAGCCCCTCCTTCCTCATCTCATATTCCCCTTTACCACGGCAACATGCCAGCCCCTCCTTCCTCATCTCATATTCCCCTTTACCACGGCAACATAATCCATTTACTTCCTGGAACGCAGAACACACAAGGAGACAGGGAGTGTCATCACACAGAGAGACAGGGAGACAGGGAGTGTCATCACACAGAGAGACATGGAGACAGGGAGTGTCATCACACAGAGAGACAGGGAGTGTCATCACACAGAGAGACATGGAGACAGGGAGTGTCATCACACAGAGAGACAGGGAGTGTCATCACACAGAGAGACAGGGAGACAGAGAGACAGGGAGACAGGGAGACAGGGTGACAGGGAGTGTCATCACACAGAGAGACAGGGAGACAGAGAGACAGGGAGACAGGGAATGTCATCACACAGAGAGACAGGGAGACAGAGAGACAGGGAGACAGGGAGTGTCATCACACAGGAAGACAGGGAGTGTCATCACACAGGAAGACAGGGAGTGTCATCACACAGGAAGACAGGGAGTGTCATCACACAGGAAGACAGGGAGTGTCATCACACAGGAAGACAGGGAGTGTCATCACACAGGGAGACAGGGAGTGTCATCACACAGAGAGACAGGGAGACAGGGAGTGTCATCACACAGGGAGACAGGGAGTGTCATCACACAGGAAGACAGAGAGACAGGGAGTGTCATCACACAGGGAGACAGGGAGTGTCATCACACAGGAAGACAGGGAGTGTCATCACACAGGGAGACAGGGAGTGTCATCACACAGGGAGACAGAGAGTGTCATCACACAGGAAGACAGTGAGTGTCATCACACAGGGAGACAGGGAGACAGGAAGACAGGGAGTGTCATCACACAGGGAGACAGATAGTGTCATCACACAGGGAGACAGGGAGTGTCATCACACAGGGAGACAGTGAGTGTCATCACACAGGGAGACAGTGAGTGTCATCACACAGGGAGACAGGGAGACAGGAAGACAGGGAGTGTCATCACACAGGGAGACAGTGAGTGTCATCACACAGGGAGACAGTGAGTGTCATCACACTGCTTTCTGTCCTCAAGGACATCAGCTGCTCCATCTATACAATAAATTAAATCTTCTCTCCTCAGGGCTACACAGCCATCTAATACACCCATCTAATACACCAGACCAGTATACCAGAGTCATGACATAGAGCAGACCAGCAGACCAGAGTCATGACATAGAGCAGACCAGTATACCAGAGTCATGACATAGAGCAGACCAGAGTCATGACATAGAGCAGACCAGTATACCAGAGTCATGACATAGAGCAGACCAGCAGACCAGAGTCATGACATAGAGCAGACCAGTATACCAGAGTCATGACATAGAGCAGACCAGAGTCATGACATAGAGCAGACCAGTATACCAGAGTCATGACATAGAGCAGACCAGCAGACCAGAGTCATGACATAGAGCAGACCAGTATACCAGAGTCATGACATAGAGCAGACAAGAGTCATGACATAGAGCAGACAAGCAGACTAGTCAGGACATAGAGCAGACCAGTAGACTAGTCATGACATAGAGCAGACCAGCAGACCAGAGTCATGACATAGAGCAGACCAGTATACCAGAGTCATGACATAGAGCAGACAAGAGTCATGACATAGAGCAGACAAGCAGACTAGTCAGGACATAGAGCAGACCAGTAGACTAGTCATGACATAGAGCGGACCAGTATACCAGAGTCATGACATAGAGCAGACAAGCAGACTAGAGTCAGGACATAGAGCAGACCAGCAGACTAGAGGCTATGGAAACATGCACTGTAATCTGTCCATGGGAAGACTGATAAGACAGTAATTGTATGATTGTAATGATCAATACGACAACAGTCTATAACAACACCACCAACCAGACAAGTCTAGTAGAAATGCTAACGTCACAACATAAGGCCCTGTCCTTAGATCTCTAGGACTGATAGTGAGACCCATATTTAGGAATTATAACAGCCTACATGTTGTCCGCACTTCCTCCCTCTCCTGCAATGACACACTTCTTCACTTCCTCTCTCTCCTGCAATGACACACTTCTCCTGCAATGACACACTTCCTCCCTCTCCTGCAATGACACACTTCCTCTCTCTCCTGCAATGACACACTTCCTCTCTCTCCTGCAATGACACACTTCCTCCCTCTCCTGCAATGACACACTTCCTCCCTCTCCTGCAATGACACACTTCCTCTCTCTCCTGCAATGACACACTTCCTCTCTCTCCTGCAATGACACACTTCCTCTCTCTCCTGCAATGACACACTTCCTCTCTCTCCTGCAATGACACACTTCCTCTCTCTCCTGCAATGACACACTTCCTCTCTCTCCTGCAATGACACACTTCCTCTCTCTCCTGCAATGACACACTTCCTCTCTCTCCTGCAATTACACACTTCCTCTCTCTCCTGCAATGACACACTTCCTCTCTCTCCTGCAATGACACACTTCCTCCCTCTCCTGCAATGACACACTTCCTCCCTCTCCTGCAATGACACACTTCCTCCCTCTCCTGCAATGACACACTTCCTCCCTCTCCTGCAATGACACACTTCCTCCCTCTCCTGCAATGACACACTTCCTCCCTCTCCTGCAATGACACACTTCCTCCCTCTCCTGCAATGACACACTTCCTCCCTCTCCTGCAATGACACACTTCCTCCCTCTCCTGCAATGACACACTTCCTCTCTCTCCTGCAATGACACACTTCCTCCCTCTCCTGCAATGACACACTTCCTCCCTCTCCTGCAATGACACACTTCCTCCCTCTCCTGCAATGACACACTTCCTCCCTCTCCTGCAATGACACACTTCCTCCCTCTCCTGCAATGACACACTTCTCCTGCAATGACACACTTCCTCCCTCTCCTGCAATGACACACTTCCTCCCTCTCCTGCAATGACACACTTCTCCTGCAATGACACACTTCCTCCCTCTCCTGCAATGACACACTTCCTCTCTCTCCTGCAATGACACACTTCCTCCCTCTCCTGCAATGACACACTTCTCCTGCAATGACACACTTCCTCCCTCTCCTGCAATGACACACTTCTCCTGCAATGACACACTTCCTCCCTCTCCTGCAATGACACACTTCCTCCCTCTCCTGCAATGACACACTTCCTCTCTCTCCTGCAATGACACACTTCCTCTCTCTCCTGCAATGACACACTTCCTCCCTCTCCTGCAATGACACACTTCCTCCCTCTCCTGCAATGACACACTTCCTCCCTCTCCTGCAATGACACACTTCCTCCCTCTCCTGCAATGACACACTTCCTCCCTCTCCTGCAATGACACACTTCCTCTCTCTCCTGCAATGACACACTTCCTCCCTCTCCTGCAATGACACACTTCCTCTCTCTCCTGCAATGACACACTTCCTCTCTCTCCTGCAATGACACACTTCCTCCATCTCCTGCAATGACACACTTCCTCTCTCTCCTGCAATGACACACTTCCTCCCTCTCCTGCAATGACACACTTCCTCCCTCTCCTGCAATGACACACTTCCTCCCTCTCCTGCAATGACACACTTCCTCTCGCTCCTGCAATGACACACTTCCTCTCTCTCCTGCAATGACACACTTCTTCACAAACACAGCAGTCTGCACATGAAAAGACACAGACACTCAGCATATAGTGTTATATAAGGGCACTGTAGAGACAGAGAGAGAGAGAAACACAGACAGAGCGAGAGAGGTCTTTTTGTCTCTATAACAAAGCACAAAGAGCAAAATTATATACATGATCAATTACAAATCTTAGAATCAACTATTAAAGACTACCAGAACCCACTGGATTCTCCAATTACATTGAATGAATTACAGGACAAAATACAAACCCTCCAACCCAAAAGGCCTGTGGTGTTGATGGTATCCCGAATGAAATGATAAAATATACAGATCACAAATTCCAATTGGCTATACTTAAACTTTTTAATATCATCCTTAGCTCTGGCATCTTCCCAAATATTTGGAACCAAGGATGGATCACCCCAGTCCACAAAGTGGAGACAAATTTGACCCCCTCGTTCATTTCCTCAGTGAAAACAATGTACTGAGCAAATGTCAAATTGGCTTTTTACCAAATTACCAAACAACAGACCATGTATTCACCCTGCACACCCTAATTGACAAACAAACAAACCGAAACAAAGGCAAAGTCTTCTCATGCTTTGTTGATTTCAAAAAAGCCTTCGACTCAATTTGTCACGAGGGTCTGTTATACAAATTGATGGAAAGTGGTGTTGGGGGAAAAACATGATACATTATAAAACCCATGAACACAAACAACAAGTCTGCGGTTAAAATAGACAAAAAACACACACATTTCTTTCCACAATGAATTGGGGGGGGGGGGGGGGGGGGGGCATTGGAACAGTCTGCAGCACCCGGCCTCACCCTACTAGAATCTGAAGTCAAATGTTTACTGTTTGCTGATGATCTGGTGCTTCTGTCCCCAACCAAGGAGGGCCTTCAGCAGCACCTAGATCTGTCTCCAACCAAGGAGGGCCTTCAGCAGCACCTAGATCTGTCCCCAACCAAGGAGGGCCTACAGCAGCACCTAGATCTGTCCCCAACCAAGGAGGGCCTTCAGCAGCACCTAGATCTGTCCCCAACCAAGGAGGGCCTTCAGCAGCACCTAGATCTGTCCCCAACCAAGGAGGGCCTACAACAGCACCTAGATCTGTCCCCAACCAATGAGGGCCTACAGCAGCACCTAGATCTGTCCCCAACCAAGGAGGTCCTACAGCAGCACCTAGATCTGTCCCCAACCAAGGAGGGCCTACAGCAGCACCTAGATCTGTCCCCAACCAAGGAGGGCCTTCAGCAGCACCTAGATCTGTCCCCACCCAAGGAGGGCCTTCAGCAGCACCTAGATCTGTCCCCAACCAAGGAGGGCCTTCAGCAGCACCTAGATCTGTCCCCAACCAAGGAGGGCCTTCAGCAGCACCTAGATCTGTCCCCAACCAAGGAGGGCCTTCAGCAGCACCTAGATCTGTCCCCAACCAAGGAGGGCCTTCAGCAGCACCTAGATCTTCCGCACAGATTGTCAGACTTGGGCCCTGACAGTAAATCTCAGTAAGACAGTTGCCGGGACCACAAATACAAATTCCATCTAGACACCGTTGCCCTAGAGCACATAAAAAAAACTATACACACCTCGACCTAAACATCAGCGCCACAGGTAACTTCCACAAAGCTGTGAACGATCTGAGAGACAAGGCATTCTATGCAATCAAAAGGAACATAAAATTCGACAGACCAATTATGATCTGGCTAAAAATACTTGAATCCATTACAGAACCCATTGTCCTTTATGGTTGGGATACCGATACCCATTAATGATCAATATCCAGAAAAGAGCCGTTAAATTCTACAACCACCTAAAAGGAAGCAATTCCCAAACCTTCCATAACAAAGACATCACCTACAGAGAGATGAACCTGGAGAAGAGTCCCCTAAGCAAGCTGGTCCTGGGGCTCTGTTCACAAACACAAACACACCCTACAGAGCCACAGGACAACAACACAATTAGACCCAATCAAATCATGAGAAAACATTGGAAAGAGTTTACAAAAAAACAGAGCAAACTACAATGCTATTTGGCCCTAAACACTGTGACTGACCCAAAATGAAGGAAAGCTTTGACTACGTACAGACTCAGTGAGCATAGCCTTGCTATTGAGAAAGGCCGCCGTAGGCAGACATGGCTCTCAAGAGAAGACAGGCTATGTGCTCACTGCCCACAAAATGAGGTGGAAACTGAGCTGCACTTCCTAACCTCCTGCCCAATGTATGACCATATTAGAGAGACATATTTCCCTCAGATTACACAGATCCACAAAGAATTAGAAAACAAATCCAATTTTGATAAACTCTCATATCTACTGGGTGAAATACCACAGTGTGACATCACAGCAGCAAGATGTGTGACCTGTTGCCACAAGAAAAGAGCAACCAGTGAAGAACAAACACCACTGTAAATACAACCCATATATATGCTTATTTGTTTTCCCTTGTGTTCTTTAACTATTTGCATATCATTACAACACTGTATATATATAATATGACATTTGAAATGTCTTTATTCTTTTGGAACTTTTGTGAGTGTAATGTTTACTGTTCATTTGTATTGTTTATTTCACTTTTGTTCATTATCCAGTTCACTTGCTTTGGTAATGTGAACATGTGTTTCCCCCATGCCAATAAAACCTCTTAAAGTGAAATTGAAATTGAATTGAGAGAGAGAGAGAGAGAGAGAGGGAGAGAGAGAGAGAGAGAGAGGGAGAGGGGGAGAGAGGGAGAGGTGCGGAGAGGGAGAGAGAGAGAGAGAGAGAGAAGAGAGAGAGAAAAAGAGAGAGAGAATAGAGAGAGGAGAGAGAGAGACAGAGAGAGAGAGAGAGAGAGAGAATAGAGAGAGAGAGAGAGAGAGAGAGAGAGAGAGAGGGAGAGGGGGAGAGAGGGAGAGGTGCGGAGAGGGAGAGAGAGAGAGAGAGAGAGAGAGAAGAGAGAGAGAAAAAGAGAGAGAGAATAGAGAGAGGAGAGAGAGAGACAGAGAGAGAGAGAGAAGAGAGAGAGAAAAAGAGAGAGAGAATAGAGAGAGGAGAGAGAGAGACAGAGAGAGAGAGAGAGAGAGAGAGAGAGAGAATAGAGAGAGGAGAGAGAGAGACAGAGAGAGAGAGAGAAGAGAGAGAGAAAAAGAGAGAGAGAATAGAGAGAGGAGAGAGAGAGACAGAGAGAGAGAGAGAGAAGAGAGAGAGAAAAAGAGAGAGAGAATAGAGAGAGGAGCGAGAGAGACAGAGAGAGAGAGAGAGAGAGAGGGGGAGAGAGGGAGAGGTGCGGAGAGGGAGAGAGAGAGAGAGAGAGAGAGAAAAAGAGAGAGAGAATAGAGAGAGGAGAGAGAGGGAGAGGGAGAGCAATAATGTATACACTATATATTGTAAAAAAAAAGGAGAAAAAAAGGAGAGAGGGAGAGGTGCGGAGAGGGAGAGAGAGAGAGAGAGAGAAGAGAGAGAGAAAAAGAGAGAGAGAATAGAGAGAGGAGAGAGAGAGACAGAGAGAGAGAGAGAAGAGAGAGAGAAAAAGAGAGAGAGAATAGAGAGAGGAGAGAGAGAGACAGAGAGAGAGAGAGAGAGAGAATAGAGAGAGGAGAGAGAGAGACAGAGAGAGAGAGAGAAGAGAGAGAGAAAAAGAGAGAGAGAATAGAGAGAGGAGAGAGGGAGAGAGAGAGAGAGAGAGAAGAGAGAGAGAAAAAGAGAGAGAGAATAGAGAGAGGAGAGAGAGAGACAGAGAGAGAGAGAGAAGAGAGAGAGAAAAAGAGAGAGAGAATAGAGAGAGGAGCGAGAGAGACAGAGAGAGAGAGAGAGAGAGAGAGAGGGGGAGAGAGGGAGAGGTGCGGAGAGGGAGAGAGAGAGAGAGAGAAAAAGAGAGAGAGAATAGAGAGAGGAGAGAGAGGGAGAGGGAGAGCAATAATGTATACACTATATATTGTAAAAAAATTTATAAAGAATAACAAATAACATAAATCTCTCTCTCTGTCTCTCTCTACTCACATACAAACATACAAACATACAAACATACAAACATACAAACATACAAACATACAAACATACAAACATACAAACATACAAACATACAAACATACAAACATACAAACATAAAAATACAGTCAGCTAAAGCTAGTCCTGACTGAGGAAGGATGCATCTAGAAGCTGCTGGAAGCTGTTTACCGTGCGGTCCAGCAAGCGGAGGTAGAGGCTAGAGCAGTAATGGCCCATAGCACACTGATTCATCCACACTGCTGCTAATGCTGCTGGGGTGCAGCACACACACACCCAGACAAACAGAGAGGGAGAAAAATAGAAGAGGCAGAAGGAAAGTGCAGAAGAGAGTGGGGGGAGGGGAGAGATGGAATAGAGGGAGGTAGGGACGCAAAACAAAGAAGGGGGAGGGGAAAATAAGGAGAGGAAGGATAGAATGAGGCAAAGAGATGGAAATAGAGGGAGATCTCGGCAGAGAGAGAAAGGAGGAAGAAGAAGGGAGAGATAGAGTGATGAAGGGATAGAGGGATGGAGCGATGGAGGCAGGAGAAACGGGAGGACTGAAGAGCGAGCCAGCCTCACCTCTTTTCCTGCTGTGTCCCGTACGATCGCTCTGTGTGATCTCTGCTGGAACAAAAGACTAGTGCCAAAGTGACAGGGTTGAGCACCGACTCTGTCTGCCTGCCATAGCCTAGTGTAACTAGCCACCCCCCACCCACACACACACACACAAGCACACATGCGCACACACAGATACACACCGGCTTACCCAGAAGGAGATGGGGGAGGAACAAATCAATAACTAGCCTATTAACTGGCATCGCACTTCTACAAGGAGCACCTTCAAATTTACATAATATTAGTGAGTACACACACACACGTGAATCTTTAAAAAAAATAGTCAACCAGCCTCCTCCTCTGACTACCAGCCCATCAAACATCAATACACCAGCCTCCTCCTCTGACTACCAGCCCATCAAACATCAATACACCAGCCTCCTCCTCTGACTACCAGCCCATCAAACATCAATACACCAGCCTCCTCCTCTGACTACCAGCCCATCAAACATCAATACACCAGCCTCATCCTCTGACTACCAGCCCATCCAACATCAACCAGCCCCCTACTCAAACTACCAGCCCATCCAACATCAATCAACCAGCCTCCCCCTCTGACTACCAGCCTATCCAACATCAACCAGCCTCCTCCTCTGACTATTAGCCCATCCAACATCAACCAGCCTCCTCCTCAAACTACCAGTCCATCCAACATCAACCAGCCTCCTCGTCTGACTACCAGTCCATCCAACATCAATCAGCCAGTCTCCTCCTCTGACTACCAGCCCATCCAACATCAACCAGCCTCATCCTCTGACTTACCAGCCCAACCAAGATCAACCAGCCTCCTCCTCTGACTATCAGCCGATCCAACATTAAACAGCCTCATCCTCTGACTACAAGCCCATCCAACATCAATCAACCAGCCTCCTCCTCCTCTGACAACCAGCCCATCCAACATCCATCAACCAGCCTCCTCCTCTGACTAGCAGCCCATCCAACATCAATCAACCAGCCTCCTCCTCTGACAACCAGTCCATCCAACATCAATCAACCAGCCTCCACCTCTGACTATCAGCCCATCCAACATCAATCAACCAGCCTCCTCCTCTGACTGGTAGCCCACCCAACATCAATCAACCAGCCTCCTCTTCTGACTACCAGCCCATCCAACATCAATCAGCCAGCCTCCTACTCTGACTACAAGCCCATCCAATATCAATCAACCAGCCTCCCCTGACTACCAGCCCATCCAACTTCGACCAGCCTCCTCCTCTGACGACCAGTCCATCCAACATCAATCAACCAGCCTCCTCCTCTGACTACCAGTAAATCCAACATCAACAAGCCTCCTCCTCTGACTACCAGCCCATCCAACATCAACCAGCCTCCTCCTCTGACTACCAGCCCATCCACCATCAATCAACCAGCCTCCTCCTCTGACTACCAGCACATCTAACATCAACCAGCCTCCTCCTAAGACTTCCAGCCCATCCAACATCAATCAACCAGCCTCCTCTGACTACCAGCCCATCCAACCAGCCTCCTCCTCTGACTACCAGCACATCTAACATCAACCAGCCTCCTCCTAAGACTTCCAGCCCATCCAACATCAATCAACCAGCCTCCTCTGACTACCAGCCCATCCAACCAGCCTCCTCTTCTGACTACCAGCCCATCCAAAATCAATCAACCCGCCTCCTCTGGCTACCAGCTCATCCAACATCAATCAACCAGCCTCCTCCTCTGACTACCAGCCCATCCAACACCAACCAGCATCCTCCTCTGACTTCAAGTCCATCCAACATCAATCAACCAGCCTCCTCTTCTGACTACCAGAAATCCAACGTCAATCAACCAGCCTCCACCTCTGACTACCAGCCCATCCAACATCAACCAGCCTTCTCCGACTACCAGTCCTACCAACATCAACCAGCCTCCTCGTCTGACTACCAGCCCATCCAAAATCAATCAACCAGCCTCCACGTCTGACTACTAGCCCATCCATCGTCAACCAGCCCCCTACTCAAACTACCAGCCCATCCAACATCAATCAACCAGCCTCCTCCTCTGACTATCAGCCCATCCAACATCAACCAACCAGCCTCCTCTGACTACCAGTCCATCCAACATCAAACAGCCTCCTCCTCTGACTACCAGCCCATCTAACCACAATCAATCAGCCTCCTGCTCTGACTACCAGCCCATCCAACAATAACCATTCTCCTCTGACTACCAGTCCTTCCAAAATCAATCAACCAGCCTCATCCTCTGACTCTCAACCCGTTCCAACAACCCTTCTTCCATCACACTATCAAACAGTGTTACAACCAACAAAACAACCAACCAACCAGACAACTAACCAGACTAGAAACCAGACACAGCTCACACATGAACCAAGACACAAGCTAAGTAGCACAACCAACAGCCTTGAAACAGAATAGTTATTCACAGTACGGCTCATGTGTCCCATTTCCATGGTGTATAACCACAGATCAATAAGAATGATTTTAGCAACGGTGGTGCTGGACTACAGGAGATGGGTGAGGAAGACTAAGGGAGGGAGGAAGCATGAGTGAGGAAGGGTGAGGGAGGGAGGATGGATGAGGAAGGGTGAGGGAAGGAGGATGGATGAGGAAGGGTGAGGGAAGGAGGATGGATGAGGAAGGGTGAGGGAAGGAGGATGGATGAGGAAGACTAAGGGAGGGAGGATGGGTGGGTGAGGAAGATTAAGGGAGGGAGGATGGATGAGGAAGGGTGAGGGAAGGAGGATTGGTGGGGAAGATTAAGGGAGGGAGGAAGGATGAGTGAGGAAGGGTGAGGGAGGAAGGATGAGTGAGGAAGGGTGAGGGAGGGAGGATGGATGAGGAAGGGTCAGGGAAGGAGGATGGATGAGGAAGGGTGAGGGAAGGAGGATGGATGAGGAAGGGTGAGGGAAGGAGGATGGATGAGGAAGACTAAGGGAGGGAGGATGGGTGGGTGAGGAAGATTAAGGGAGGGAGGATGGATGAGGAAGGGTGAGGGAAGGAGGATGGGTGGGGAGGGGAAAGGGAGAGGGAGGATGGGTGGGGAAGGGTAAGGGGGAGGGAGGATGGGTGAGGATGGATGAAGGAAGAAAAAGCTATGGGAGGGAGGGAGAGAGAGGTAGGGTAAGGAAGGGTGAGGTGAGGAGGGAGAAGTGATGGGAGGGAAGGAGGGAGGAGTGATGCCTTTCCATCAGTGAGACTAAATGCTTTCAGCCATCCAACTGTAATCTGATCACTATCTCTTCCTTGGGTGGGGCCAAGCTCTGGCTCAGAGCCAATAGGGAAAAGACAGTGAACTGTGATTGTGAAATCTTTAAGAAGATACAGTACAAGGACAAAGCATTACAATCCTAAAACCTCAAAGCAGCTCTCAATAGATATTACATTAAAACCAATAGCAAAATCCCAAAAGTGCAAACCTCGCGCATCTGGTACTCCAGGCAGATTCAAGCCAACACTCAAAGTACTTTAAAGGAATTTCAAGCATCCTTTAATTAGTCTGTCGGTGGCCAGCGGCGTCAGTTCAGCTAACGCTAGGGTATGGCTAAATGGGGTGTGTGGAAATACAGCTAACCCTAGGGTATGGCTAAATGGGGTGTGTGGAAATACAGCTAACCCTGGGGTATGGCTAAATGGGGTGTGTGGAAATACACCTAACCCTCGTGTATGGCTAAATGGGGTGTGTAGAAATACAGCTAACCCTCGGCTATGGCTAAATGGGGTGTGTAGAAATACAGCTAACCCTCGGGAATGGCTAAATGGGGTGTGTAGAAATACAGCTAACCCTCGGGTATGACTTCACAAGTTGAAGCTCCTTTATTGTACTTCTACACCATTTTAAACTCTACAAAGCTATCTGGAGAACAGCAAACACAAACACAATGCCCTCAGACATTCATCACAGCAATATTTCGGTTTACATATAAGGTCTGTGGAATGGCATGTATACTGTACTCATAGGGCGCAACAGGAAATAGATGAATAATACACGCTGTCAAGGCCCATTTCAAACCAGAGCATAAAACAGCTGACTGCGAATATAAACTACGGCAGATAAATCCTACACATTTAAATAAAAGGCACACGTCAAAGGACTTGGTACTGTATCTTTACAGGGAGATGGTACTGTATCTTTACAAGGAGATGGTACTGTATCTTTACAGGGAAATGGTACTGTATCTTTACAGGGAGATGGTACTGTATCTTTACAGGGAGATGGTACTGGGATATGGTACTGTATCTTTACAGGGAGATGGTACTGTATATTTACAGGGAGATGGTACTGTATCTTTACAGGGAGATGGTACAGGGATATGGTACTGTATTTTTACAGGGAGATGGTACTGTATATTTACAGGGAGATGGTACTGTATCTTTACAGGGAGATGGTACTGTATCTTTACAAGGAGATGGTACTGTATCTTTACAGGGAAATGGTACTGTATCTTTACAGGGAGATGGTACTGTATCTTTACAGGGAGATGGTACAGGGATATGGTACTGTATTTTTACAGGGAGATGGTACTGTATATTTACAGGGAGATGGTACTGTATCTTTACAGGGAGATGGTACTGTATCTTTACAAGGAGATGGTACTGTATCTTTACAAGGAGATGGTACTGTATCTTTACAGGGAAATGGTACTGTATCTTTACAGGGAGATGGTACTGTATCTTTACATGGAGATGGTACAATATCTTTACATGGAGATGGTACTGTATCTTTACAGGGAGATGGTACTGTATATTTACAGGGAGATGGTACAATATCTTTACATGGAGATGGTACTGTATCTTTACAGGGAAATGGTACTGTATCTTTACAGGGAGATGGTACTCTATCTTTACAGGGAGATGGTCCTGTATCTTTACAGGGAGATGGTACTGTATCTTTACATGGAGATGGTACAATATCTTTACAGGGAGATGGTACTGTATATTTACAGGGAGATGGTACTGTATCTTTACAGGGAGATGGTACTGTATCTTTACAAGGAGATGGTACTGTATCTTTACAAGGAGATGGTACTGTATCTTTACAAGGAGATGGTACTGTATCTTTACAGGGAAATGGTACTGTATCTTTACAGGGAGATGGTACTGTATCTTTACAGGGAGATGGTACTGTATCTTTACAGGGAGATGGTACTGTATCTTTACAGGGAGATGGTACTGTATCTTTACAGGGAGATGGTACTGTATCTTTACAAGGAGATGGTACTGTATCTTTACAAGGAGATGGTACTGTATCTTTACAGGGAAATGGTACTGTATCTTTACAGGGAGATGGTACTGTATCTTTACAGGGAGATGGTACTGTATCTTTACAGGGAGATGGTACTGTATCTTTACAGGGAGATGGTACTGTATCTTTACAGGGAGATGGTACTGTATCTTTACAGGGAGATGGTACTGGGATATGGTACTGTATCTTTATAGCGAGATGGTACTGTATCTTTACAGGGAGATGGTACTCTATCTTTACAGGGAGATGGTACTCTATCTTTACATAGAAGGAAGGTGCAAACATGATGATGTAATATTAGTCATGTATTCAGTACAGTAAATCTGATGTGTCCCAGGATTTGAATCCTATACATCAGCCTGTTCAACCTGTGTGTGTGTCTGTGTGTGTGTGTGTGTGTGTGTGTGTGTGTGTGTGTGTGTGTGTGTGTGTGTGTGTGTGTGTGTGTGTGTGAGTATTTTTAGAGTATTTTCAAATACTTTTCAAGTGTATTTTCGATTCCATTAAAATATTCAACTACTTGTCTTTTCAAGTAAATATAATGCTTACTTTAAATGTATGTGAGATATTTGAAATAGTATTTGAACCCAGTACTTCCCCACATTACATTGTGAAGTGCTATGGTCCTGCAATAGACTAGTGTCCTATTGTACATCAAGCTGCCTCACTCTACAGAAACAGGAGATAGACTAGTGTCCTGTCCAGGGGGTGTCCTGCTACATCAAGCTGTCTCACTACAGAAACAGGAGATAGACTAGTGTCCTGTCCAGGGGGTGTACTGTACATCAAGCTGTCTCACTACAGAAACAGGAGATAGACTAGTGTCCTGTCCAGGGGGTGTACTGTACATCAAGCTGCCTCACTACAGAAACAGGAGATAGACTAGTGTCCTGTCCAGGGGGTGTACTGTACATCAAGCTGCCTCACTACAGAAACAGGAGATAGACTAGTGTCCTGTCCAGGGGGTGTACTGTACATCAAGCTGCCTCACTCTACAGAAACAGGAGATAGACTAGTGTCCTGTCCAGGGGGTGTACTGTACATCAAGCTGTCTCACTACAGAAACAGGAGATAGACTAGTGTCCTGTCCAGGGGGTGTACTGTACATCAAGCTGCCTCACTACAGAAACAGGAGATAGACTAGTGTCCTGTCCAGGGGGTGTACTGTACATCAAGCTGCCTCACTCTACAGAAACAGGAGATAGACTAGTGTCCTGTCCAGGGGGTGTACTGTACATCAAGCTGCCTCACTACAGAAACAGGAGATAGACTAGTGTCCTGTCCAGGGGGTGTACTGTACATCAAGCTGCCTCACTCTACAGAAACAGGAGATAGACTAGTGTCCTGTCCAGGGGGTGTACTGTACATCAAGCTGCCTCACTCTACAGAAACAGGAGATAGACTAGTGTCCTGTCCAGGGGGTGTACTGTACATCAAGCTGCCTCACTCTACAGAAACAGGAGATAGACTAGTGTCCTGTCCAGGGGGTGTACTGTACATACAGCCGCTTCATAAACACTATATAGCTGCTTCATTAACACGATATAGCTGCTTGATAAACACTATATAGCTGCTTCATAAACACTATATAGCTGCTTCATAAACACTATATAGCTGCTTGATAAACACTATATAGCTGCTTCATAAACACTATATAGATGCTTCATTAACACGATATAGCTGCTTGATAAACACTATATAGCTGCTTCATAAACACTATATAGCTGCTTCATAAACACGATATAGATGCTTCATTAACACGATATAGCTGCTTGATAAACACTATATAGCTGCTTCATAAACACTATATAGATGCTTCATTAACACGATATAGCTGCTTGATAAACACTATATAGCTGCTTCATAAACACTATATAGATGCTTCATTAACACGATATAGCTGCTTGATAAACACGATATAGCTGCTTCATAAACACTATATAGCTGCTTCATAAACACGATATAGCTGCTTCATAAACACGATATAGCTGCTTCATAAACACTATATAGCTGCTTCATAAACACGATATAGATGCTTCATTAACACGATATAGCTGCTTGATAAACACTATATAGCTGCTTCATAAACACTATATAGATGCTTCATTAACACGATATAGCTGCTTGATAAACACGATATAGCTGCTTCATAAACACTATATAGCTGCTTCATAAACACGATATAGCTGCTTCATAAACACGATATAGCTGCTTCATAAACACGATATAGATGCTTCATTAACACGATATAGCTGCTTGATAAACACTATATAGCTGCTTCACAAATAATTTCTTATAAGCAAAGGTATACCGTTTATTACCTTGTGGCAGAAGTGCTGTGTAGTAATGGCAAACACCTCTAGTCCAAGAGAAGCCCTCTTCAGTTCAGCCTGCAGAGACAGGAGCTGTCGAGCCTGGTCCTCACAGCGCTCTCTCAGCTTCTGCACCAGGGCACGCTCACACTCCTGACCTCCGACCTCTGACCCACCACGATCTGCTGGTCTACCTCGGACTAGAGAGAGAGGAGAGAGAGAGAGAGGTTATGATGGGGAGGAGAGGGGGGAGTGTGGGAAAGAGAGAGAAACAAGGGGGAGAAAAAAGAGAGAAAGAGAGATAAAAAAGACAGAGAGAGATGGAACAGTGGTAGGCCTGATCAGCGATAACGACAAGACAGCCTATAGGGAGGAGGTCAGAGACCTGGCCGTGTGGTGCCAGGACAACAACCTCTCCCTCAACGTGATCAAGACTAAGGAGATGATTGTGGACTACAGGAAAAGGAGGACAGAGCACGCCCCCATTCTCATCAACGGGGCTGTAGTGGAGCAGGTTGAGAGATTCAAGATCCTTGGTGTCCACATCACCAACAAACTAACATGGTCCAAGCACACCAAGACAGTCGTGAAGAGGGCACGACAAAACCTATTCCCTGTCAGGAGACTGAAAAGATTTGGCATGGGTTCTCAGATCCTCAAAAGGTTCTACAGCTGCACCATCGAGAGCATCCTGACTGTTTCCATCACTGACTTGTATGGTAAGAGCTCGGAGTCCGACCGCAAGGCACTACAGAGGGTAGCGCGTACAGCCCAGTATATCACTGGGGCCAAGCTTCCTGCCATCCAGGACCTCTATACCAGGCGGTGTCAGAGGAAGGCCCAAAAAAATTGTCAAAAGCTCCAGTCATCCTAGTCATTAAGTGTTCTCTCTGCTACCGCACGGCAAGCGGTACCGGAGTGCCAAGTCTAGGTCCAACAGGCTCCTGAACAGTTTCTACCCCCAAGCCATAAGACTCCTGAACATCTAGTCAAATGGCCACCCAGACTATTTTCATTCCCCCCCCACCTTTACGCTGCTGCTACTCTCTGTTATTATCTATGCATCGTCACTTTAATAACTCTACCTACATGTACATACTACCTCAATTACCTCAACTAACCGGTAATCCCGCACATTGACTCTGTACCGGTACCCCCTGTATATAGCCTCCACATTGACTCTGTACCGGTACCCCCTGTATATAGCCTCCACATTGACTCTGTACCGGTACCCCCTGTATATAGCCTCCACATTGACTCTGTACCGGTACCCCTGTATATAGCCTCCACATTGACTCTGTACCGGTACCCCCTGTATATAGCCTCCACATTGACTCTGTACCGTAACACCCTGTATATAGTCTCCACATTGACTCTGTACCGGTACCCCCTGCATATAGCCTCCACATTGACTCTGTACCGGTACCCCCTGTATATAGACTCCACATTGACTCTGTACCGGTACCCCCTGTATATATAGACTCCACATTGACTCTGTACCGGTACCCCCTGTATATAGCCTCCACATTGACTCTGTACCGGTACCCCCTGTATATAGCCTCCACATTGACTCTGTACCGGTACCCCCTGTATATAGCCTCCACATTGACTCTGTACTGGTACCCCCTGTATATAGCCTCCACATTGACTCTGTACTGGTTCCCCCTGTATATAGTCTCCACATTGACTCTGTACCGGTTCCCCCTGTATATAGCCTCCACATTGACTCTGTACCGGTACCTCCTGTATATAGTCTCCACATTGACTCTGTACCGGTACCTCCTGTATATAGCCTTGTGAGTAAACATTTCACTGTAAGGCCTGTTGGTTAAGGGCTTGTAAGTACGCATTTCATTGTTGTATTCGGCGCACGTGAAAAGACATAGACAGGGATGGAAAAGACAGAGAGAGAGATGGAGAGAGAAATGGAAAGACAACGAGAGCGATGGAGAGAGCGATGGAAAGACAACGAGAGAGATGGAGAGAGAGATGGAAAGAGAGAGAGATGGAGAGAGAGAGAGAGATGGAGAGAGAGATGGAAAGACAGAGAGAGATGGAGAGAGAGAGAGAGATGGAGAGAGATGGAAAGACAGAGAGAGATGGAGAGAGAGATGGAAAGACAGAGATAGATGGAGAGAGAGATGGAAAGACAGAGAGAGATGGAGAGAGAGATAGAAAGACAGAGAGATGAAGACAGAGAGAGAGAGATGGAGAGAGAGAGAGATGGAGAGAAAGATGGAGAGAGAGATGGAGAGAGATGGAAAGACAGAGAGATGAAGACAGAGAGAGAGATGGAGAGAGAGATGGAGAGAGAGATGGAGAGAGAGATGGAAAGACAGAGAGAGATGGAGAGAGAGAGAGAGATGGAGAGAGATGGAAAGACAGAGAGAGATGGAGAGAGAGGGAGAGATGGAGAGAGAGATGGAAAGAGAGAGAGATGGAGAGAGAGATGGAAAGACAGAGAGAGATGGAGAGAGAGAGAGAGATGGAGAGAGATGGAAAGACAGAGAGAGATGGAGAGAGAGATGGAAAGACAGAGATAGATGGAGAGAGAGATGGAAAGACAGAGAGAGATGGAGAGAGAGATAGAAAGACAGAGAGATGAAGACAGAGAGAGAGATGGCGAGAGAGAGAGATGGAGAGAAAGATGGAGAGAGAGATGGAGAGAGATGGAAAGACAGAGAGATGAAGACAGAGAGAGAGATGGAGAGAGAGATGGAAAGACAGAGAGATGAAGACAGAGAGAGAGATGGAGAGAGAGATGGAGAGAGAGATGGAGAGAGAGATGGAGATGGAAAGAGAGGGAGAGATGGAGAGAGAGATGGAAAGAGAGAGAGATGGAGAGAAAGATGGAAAGACAGAGAGATGAAGACAGAGAGAGAGATGGAAAGAGAGAGATGGAAAAGATGAAGGCCAATTTCTATTTTACCCTGTTCATCACAAGTGTTGGAAAACTTGTCAATAATCAACTGACTGCCTTTCTTGATGTCTATAGTATTCTCTACGGTGAGCAATCTGGTTTCTGCTCATGTTCTGGATGTGTCACTGAAACCTTTAAGGTCCTCAATGATATCACCATTGCCCTCGATTTTAAGTAATATCGTGCTGCTATTTCTATTGACGGCCAAAGCTTTTGATAGCATTCTTGTGGGCCGGCTAAGGGGTATTTGCGTCTCTGAGGGGTCTTTGGCCTGGTTTGCTAAGTACCTCTCTCAAAGAGTGCACTGTATAAAGTCAGAACATAATGTACCGGTACCCCCATGGGTAGGATAGTCATCTGAATCAAGGTTAGTTTGGCAGCTGGGGGTGAAAGAGGAGCGATTACGATAGAGGAAACCAAGTCTAGATTTAACTTTAGCCTGCAGCTTTGATATGTGCTGAGAGAAGGACAGATATGAGACATATCAGTCCATCATATAAAACACAGTCTAACATATAAAACACAGTCTAACATATAAAACACAGTCTAACATATAAAACACAGTCTAACATATAAAACACAGTCTAACATATAAAACACAGTCCAACATATAAAACACAGTCCATCATATAAAACACAGTCCATCATATAAAACACAGTCCATCATATAAAACACAGTCCATCATATAAAACACAGTCTAACATATAAAACACAGTCTAACATATAAAACACAGTCTAACATATAAAACACAGTCTAACATATAAAACACAGTCTAACATATAAAACACAGTCCTTCATATAAAACACAGTCCATCATATAAAACACAGTCTAACATATAAAACACAGTCTAACATATAAAACACAGTCTAACATATAAAACACAGTCTAACATATAAAACACAGTCTAACATATAAAACACAGTCTAACATATAAAACACAGTCTATCATATAAAACACAGTCTAACATATAAAACACAGTCTAACATATAAAACACAGTCTAACATATAAAACACAGTCTAACATATAAAACACAGTCTAACATATAAAACACAGTCTAACATACAGTCCATCATATAAAACACAGTCCATCATATAAAACACAGTCCATCATATAAAACACAGTCCATCATATAAAACACAGTCTAACATATAAAACACAGTCTAACATATAAAACACAGTCTAACATATAAAACACAGTCTAACATATAAAACAGTCCATCATATAAAACAGAGTCTAACATACAGTCCATCATATAAAACACAGTCCATCATATAAAACACAGTCCATCATATAAAACACAGTCTAACATATAAAACACAGTCTAACATATAAAACACAGTCTAACATATAAAACACAGTCTAACATATAAAACACAGTCTAACATACAGTCCATCATATAAAACACAGTCCATCATATAAAACACAGTCTAACATATAAAACACAGTCCATCATATAAAACACAGTCTAACATATAAAACACAGTCCATCATATAAAACACAGTCTAACATATAAAACACAGTCCATCATATAAAACACAGTCTAACATATAAAACACAGTCCATCATATAAAACACAGTCTAACATATAAAACACAGTCTAACATATAAAACACAGTCTAACATATAAAACACAGTCCATCATATAAAACACAGTCCATCATATAAAACACAGTCCATCATATAAAACACAGTCCTTCATATAAAACACAGTCTAACATATAAAACACAGTCCATCATATAAAACACAGTCTAACATATAAAACACAGTCCATCATATAAAACACAGTCTAACATATAAAACACAGTCTAACATATAAAACACAGTCTATCTTATAAAACACAGTCTAACATATAAAACACAGTCTAACATATAAAACACAGTCCTTCATATAAAACACAGTCTAACATATAAAACACAGTCCATCATATAAAACACAGTCTAACATATAAAACACAGTCTAACATATAAAACACAGTCCATCATATAAAACACAGTCTAACATATAAAACACAGTCTAACATATAAAACACAGTCCTTCATATAAAACACAGTCCATCATATAAAACACAGTCCATCATATAAAACACAGTCTAACATATAAAACACAGTCTAACATATAAAACACAGTCTAACATACAGTCCATCATATAAAACACAGTCCATCATATAAAACACAGTCCATCATATAAAACACAGTCCATCATATAAAACACAGTCCATCATATAAAACACAGTCCATCATATAAAACACAGTCCATCATATAAAACACAGTCTAACATATAAAACACAGTCTAACATACAGTCCATCATATAAAACACAGTCCATCATATAAAACACAGTCCATCATATAAAACACAGTCCATCATATAAAACACAGTCCATCATATAAAACACAGTCCATCATATAAAACACAGTCTAACATATAAAACACAGTCCATCATATAAAACACAGTCTAACATATAAAACACAGTCTAACATATAAAACACAGTCTAACATACAGTCCATCATATAAAACACAGTCCATCATATAAAACACAGTCCATCATATAAAACACAGTCCATCATATAAAACACAGTCCATCATATAAAACACAGTCCATCATATAAAACACAGTCTAACACACAGTCCTTCATATAAAACACAGTCCATCATATAAAACACAGTCTAACATATAAAACACAGTCTAACATATAAAACACAGTCTAACATATAAAACACAGTCCATCATATAAAACACAGTCCATCATATAAAACACAGTCTAACATATAAAACACAGTCCTTCATATAAAACACAGTCCTTCATATAAAACACAGTCCATCATATAAAACACAGTCCTTCATATAAAACACAGTCCATCATATAAAACACAGTCCATCATATAAAACACAGTCCTTCATATAAAACACAGTCTAACATATAAAACACAGTCTAACATATAAAACACAGTCTAACATATAAAACACAGTCTAACATATAAAACACAGTCCTTCATATAAAACACAGTCCATCATATAAAACACAGTCCATCATATAAAACACAGTCTAACATATAAAACACAGTCTAACATATAAAACACAGTCTAACATATAAAACACAGTCTAACATATAAAACACAGTCCTTCATATAAAACACAGTCCATCATATAAAACACAGTCCTTCATATAAAACACAGTCTAACATATAAAACACAGTCTAACATATAAAACACAGTCTAACATATAAAACACAGTCCTTCATATAAAACACAGTCCATCATATAAAACACAGTCCTTCATATAAAACACAGTCTAACATATAAAACACAGTCTAACATATAAAACACAGTCTAACATATAAAACACAGTCTAACATATAAAACACAGTCTAACATATAAAACACAGTCTAACATATAAAACACAGTCTAACATACAGGCCATCATATAAAACACAGTCCAGCAGGGTGATCTTTTGACCTCATTACTGGAAGATCAGACACATGAGACATTACTTTAGTACGGGTACACACAAACACACACACACAAACACACACACACGCACACGCACACACACTAAAATATTGATGAAGGAAGTTGGATCATTGACTGCTTGAAGGATCCTTTGTGTATACTGTAAAGGGCATGGAAAGATCTGGAAAGATGCTATTCTCCAAAACCTCGGGGTATTAATTGCATTCAAATTTATTTTCACTATGATTAAAAATTAAATGAAAGCCTGCAGCGTTATAGATATTTTGCCTGCAAACCCCCCCCCCCAAAAAAAAAAATCTCTTCTCACTCTCTCTGTCCTTTTCTCTTCCCCCTCACCCCCCCCCCCACCCCCCCACCCCCTCCTCTGTGCTATGACATGGAATAAAGAACAACCAATCACACTTTTATCTGAATATACCGATTCACTTGAACATCTTTATTTAATATTTAAATTATTTGACAAGTCAGTTTTAAGAAAACATCTTTGGTTGGTGAAAACATAGCTTTTTTTTTACGCTCACTTTGAGGCAAGCAACACTGAAACATGCATGAGACCACCAGCTGCTCCAGGACGATTGTGTGATCACGCTCTCCATAGCCAATGTGAGCAAGACCTTAAAACAGGTCAACATTCAGATTACCAGGACCTGTACTCAGAGTGTCTTCACTGACATTTTCAACCTCTCCCTGACGACTGAGTCTGTAATACCTCCATGTTTAAAGCAAATCACCAGACCACCATAGTCAATGTGCCCAAGGAAGCGAAGGTAACCTTCCATAAATGATTACCGCCCGCATAGCACTCACGTCGGTAGTCATGAAGTGCTTTGAAAGGCTGGTCATGGCTCACATCAACACCATAATCCCGGACCCCCTAGACCCACTCCAGTTCGCATACGGTTAAATAAAGGTGAAATAAAAATAAAATAAATACCGCCTCGGCAGAAGAAGTCGTGAAGGGGGCACGACAACGCCTTTTCCCCCGCAGGAGACTGAAACGATTTGGCATGTGTCAAGATTTATCAAGATTTGGCATTCCTGGCATCCAGGACCTATACACGGCGAGCTCAGAGAGAGGGGAGCGAGCTCAGAGAGAAAGGAGCGAGCTCAGAGAGAAAGGAGCGAGCTCAGAGAGAGAGGAGCGAGCTCAGAGAGAGAGGAGCGAGCTCAGAGAGGAGCGAGCTCAGAGAGAGAGGAGCGAGCTCAGAGAGAGAGGAGCGAGCTCACAGAGAGAGGAGCGAGCTCAGAGAGAGAGGAGCGAGCTCAGAGAGAGAGGAGCGAGCTCAGAGAGAGAGGAGCGAGCTCAGAGAGAGAGGAGCGAGCTCACAGAGAGAGGAGCGAGCTCAGAGAGAGAGGAGCGAGCTCAGAGAGAGAGGAGCGAGCTCAGAGAGAGAGGAGCGAGCTCACAGAGAGAGGAGCGAGCTCACAGAGAGAGGAGCGAGCTCACAGAGAGAGGAGCGAGCTCAGAGAGAGAGGAGCGAGCTCAGAGAGAGAGGAGCGAGTTCAGAGAGAGAGGAGCGAGCTCAGAGAGAGAGGAGCGAGCTCACAGAGAGAGGAGCGAGCTCAGAGAGAGAGGAGCGAGCTCAGAGAGAGAGGAGCGAGCTCAGAGAGAGAGGAGCGTGCTCAGAGAGAGAGAGCGAGCGACTCCCAAAAATTGTGAAAGAATCCAGCCACCCTAGTCATAAACTGTTCTCTCTGCTACCGCATGGCAAGTGGTACCGGAGCGCCAAGTCTAGGTCGAAAAGACTCTACTACAGCTTCTATCGCCAACGGACTATTTACATTGACACCCCCCCATTTGTTTTGTACACTGCTGATACATGCTGTTTATTATCTATGCATAGTCACTTAACCCCCACCTACATGTACATATTACCTCGACTAACCCCCTAATCCCCGCACACTGACTCGGTACCGGTACCCCCTGTACAAACCCTTGCAATTGTTATTTTAGCGTGTTTATATTTTTAATATATATATATATTTTTTTTTAACTTTAGTTTATTTAGTAAATATTTTCTTAACTCTATTTTCGTAAGCATTTCTCCTCTCTCTACATTTACACTTGTACAATTTGATTTGTTTTGATTTGAGATGCTTTCTGAAACTGGGTCCGACTGAGAAAATGCTGACCAGTATAGAGAGGTGATCTGACAGGATGGAAGTACTACAGCCATGGAACTAGGTACAGACCAAGACCAGACGGAGAGCAGGATGGTAGTACTACAGCCATGGAACTAGGTACAGACCAAGACCAGACGGAGAGCAGGATGGTAGTACTACAGCCATGGAACTAGGTACAGACCAAGACCAGACGGAGAGCAGGATGGTAGTACTACAGCCATGGAACTAGGTACAGACCAAGACCAGACGGAGAGCAGGATGGTAGTTCTACAGCCATGGAACTAGGTACAGACCAAGACCAGACGGAGAGCAGGATGGTAGTACTACAGCCATGGAACTAGGTACAGACCAAGACCAGACGGAGAGCAGGATGGTAGTACTACAGCCATGGAACTAGGTACAGACCAAGACCAGACGGAGAGCAGGATGGTAGTACTACAGACGGAGAGAGCACACTACACCGGTTTTAAGGCTGCCTGTGAGTTTTATCATTCATTTTAATATTGTTTTTTAAATCAATCCATGACTGGGCACCCCGATACATGTCAGACATGCTTTATGTTATGTATCCAGTAGGTCCCTCAGGTCCTCTGGCCTTTTAACGAATGGAGCTATCGTCAGACCGGCTGGAAGGCTGTGTTCCTTACAGGACCAGGGAGGGGAGAGACCTTGGGCTAGTAGTAGATGGTTTAACAGGTGGCAGACAATGTGGAAAGGCTTGTGAACTATATTGTATCTAAGAGGAGGAGAGACATTTATGACGAAATGTGAGGTATATAAATCAATGTACAGTGCCTTGCGAAAGTATTCGGCCCCCTTGAACTTTGCGACCTTTTGCCACATTTCAGGCTTCAAACATAAAGATATAAAACTGTATTTTTTTGGGAAGAATCAACAACAAGTGGGACACAATCATGAAGTGGAACAACATTTATTGGATATTTCAAACTTTTTTAACAAATCAAAAACTGAAAAATTGGGCGTGCAAAATTATTCAGCCCCTTTACTTTCATTGCAGCAAACTCTCTCCAGAAGTTCAGTGAGGATCTCTGAATGATCCAATGTTGACCTAAATGACTAATGATGATAAATACAATCCACCTGTGTGTAATCAAGTCTCCGTATAAATGCACCTGCACTGTGATAGTCTCAGAGGTCCGTTAAAAGCGCAGAAAGCATCATGAAGAACAAGGAACACACCAGGCAGGTCCGAGATACTGTTGTGAAGAAGTTTAAAGCCGGATTTGGATACAAAAAGATTTCCCAAGCTTTAAACATCCCAAGGAGCACTCTGCAAGCGATAATATTGAAATGGAAGGAGTATCAGACCACTGCAAATCTACCAAGACCTGGCCGTCCCTCTAAACTTTCAGCTCATACAAGGAGAAGACTGATCAGAGATGCAGCCAAGAGGCCCATGATCACTCTGGATGAACTGCAGAGATCTACAGCTGAGGTGGGAGACTCTGTCCATAGGACAACAATCAGTCGTATATTGCACAAATCTGGCCTTTATGGAAGAGTGGCAAGAAGAAAGCCATTTCTTAAAGATATCCATAAAAAGTGTCGTTTAAAGTTTGCCACAAGCCACCTGGGAGACACACCAAACATGTGGAAGAAGGTGCTCTGGTCAGATGAAACCAAAATGGAACTTTTTTGGCAACAATGCAAAACGTTATGTTTGGCGTAAAAGCAACACAGCTGAACACACCATCCCCACTGTCAAACATGGTGGTGGCAGCATCATGGTTTGGGCCTGCTTTTCTTCAGCAGGGACAGGGAAGATGGTTAAAATTGATGGGAAGATGGATGGAGCCAAATACAGGACCATTCTGGAAGAAAACCTGATGGAGTCTGCAAAAGACCTGAGACTGGGACGGAGATTTGTCTTCCAACAAGACAATGATCCAAAACATAAAGCAAAATCTACAATGGAATGGTTCAAAAATAAACATATCCAGGTGTTAGAATGGCCAAGTCAAAGTCCAGACCTGAATCCAATCGAGAATCTGTGGAAAGAACTGAAAACTGCTGTTCACAAATGCTCTCCATCCAACCTCACTGAGCTCAAGCTGTTTTGCAAGGAGGAATGGGAAAAAATGTCAGTCTCTCGATGTGCAAAACTGATAGAGACATACCCCAAGCGACTTACAGCTGTAATCGCAGCAAAAGGTGGCGCTACAAAGTATTAACTTAAGGGGGCTGAATAATTTTGCACGCCCAATTTTTCAGTTTTTGATTTGTTAAAAAAGTTTGAAATATCCAATAAATGTCGTTCCACTTCATGATTGTGTCCCACTTGTTGTTGATTCTTCACAAAAAAATACAGTTTTATATCTTTATGTTTGAAGCCTGAAATGTGGCAAAAGGTCGCAAAGTTCAAGGGGGCCGAATACTTTCGCAAGGCACTGTACATGACATTATGACGAGAGCTCTCGGGAAATAAATGCTACTGATTAATTTTGAGACTGGTCTCTGTCCATTTTATGCAAATAAGCATCTTACAAATTCTCAGAAACGGACAGAGTGTTTTAATTGAATTGATTAATGAACATATAGGAGTTAAATTCCTCTAACAGATTTGATCCCTGTCCTGTTGACTTGACCCTGTAAATACCCATCACTCTCTCTGGTACCATGTTGACTTGACCCTGTAAATACCCATAACTCTCTCTGGTACCATGTTGACTTGACCCTGTAAATACCCATAACTCTCTCTGGTACCATGTTGACTTGACCCTGTAAATACCCATCACTCTCTCTGGTACCATGTTGACTTGACCCTGTAAATACCCATAACTCTCTCTGGTACCATGTTAACTTGACCCTGTAAATACCCATCACTCTCTCTGGTACCATGTTAACTTGACCCTGTAAATACCCATCACTCTCTCTGGTACCATGTTGACTTGACCCTGTAAATACCCATCACTCTCTCTGGTACCATGTTGACTTGACCCTGTAAATACCCATCACTCTCTCTGGTACCATGTTGACTTGACCCTGTAAATACCCATCACTCTCTCTGGTACCATGTTGACTTGACCCTGTAAATACCCATCACTCTCTCTGGTACCATGTTGACTTGACCCTGTAAATACCCATCACTCTCTCTGGTACCATGTTGACTTGACCCTGTAAATACCCATAACTCTCTCTGGTACCATGTTAACTTGACCCTGTAAATACCCATCACTCTCTCTGGTACCATGTTGACTTGACCCTGTAAATACCCATCACTCTCTCTGGTACCATGTTGACTTGACCCTGTAAATACCCATCACTCTCTCTGGTACCATGTTGACTTGACCCTGTAAATACCCATCACTCTCTCTGGTACCATGTTGACTTGACCCTGTAAATACCCATAACTCTCTCTGGTACCAGGTTGACTTGACCCTGTCAGTTAAATACCCATCACTCTCTCTGGTACCATGTTGACTTGACCCTGTAAATACCCATAACTCTCTCTGGTACCAGGTTGACTTGACCCTGTAAATACCCATAACTCTCTCTGGTATCATGTTGACTTGACACACTGACATTGTGAGCTATCCACATGAAATCACTTAATAGTTTATTACGACCCTTTTCTAAAACATAACTGTTTTATCTAAAGAGCTCTTCAGATAAGTAGGCGATATGTTACGTAACCAATAAGGTGAGAGAGAGAGAGAGAGAGAGAGAGAGAGAGACAGAGAGAGACAGAGAGAGAGAGAGAGAGAGAGAGAGAGAAGAGAGAGAGAGAGAGAAGAGAGAGAGAGAGAGAGGTAGAGAGAGAGAGGTAGCGAGAGAGAGAGAGAGAGAGAGAGAGAGAGAGAGACAGAGAGAGACAGAGAGAGAGAGAGAGAGAGAGAGAGAGAGAAGAGAGAGAGAGAGAGAAGAGAGAGAGAGAGAGAGGTAGAGAGAGAGAGGTAGCGAGAGAGAGAGAGAGAGAGAGAGAGAGAGAGAGAGAGAGAGAGAGAGAGAGAGAGAGAGAGAGAGAGAGAGAGAGAGAGAGAGAGAGAGAGAGAGAGAGAGAGAGACCTGGCTCTCGAGAGAAGACAGGCTATGTGCAACACTGCCCACAAAATGAGCTGGAAACTGAGATGCACTTCCTAACCTCCTGCCAAATATATGACCATATTAGAGACGCATATTTCCCTCAGATTAAACACAGACACACAAAGAATTAGAAAACAAATGCAATTTTGGTTAAATCCCATATCTTTTGGGTGAAATACCAAGATTTGTGATCTGTTGCCACAAGAAAAGGTCAACCAGTGAAGAAGAAACATTATTTTCCCTTTTGTACTTTAACCATTTACACATCATTACAACACTGTATTATTACATACAAATACATTTGAAATGTCTTTATTATTTTTCAAACTTTTTTGAGTGGAATGTTTATTGTTCATTTTTTATTGTCTATTTCACCTTTGTACATTAACTATTTCACTTGCTTTGGCAACGTTAACATATGTTTCCCCCGTGCCAATAAAGCCCCTTTTAAAATTGAATTGATAAAACAGAGAGACGATACAGTACAGTAGATGGTGTGTGAGACAGAAGGTGGCCACTAGGTGGCAGCCCGGTACCAGTTTTCCTCCATGATTCTTGGCCAGAGCCCACCGGTACTACCGCAGTGTTCTGCTTAAAGGCACCTACAGTACACCCTGCTACCACTAGAGGGCAGCCGGACCCACGTCTACAGTACAGCGCAGGGCTGCAAGGACAATGCCGACAAAAGCATGGCGTCGGGGACACACAGTACTATCTACGTGATACAAGAGGTCTCAATGGTAATGCTCCTTAGAGACTTTTTGCTCTTAAATCATTGCTGTGTCTCTCACTTTTTTTACAATGACAATATATGCATTCACTCTTCAATTGCCTTCTAGGATTCAATAAAAATATTCTCACATACACATTAATTTACGCACCAAGTACTACTAAGGGATTCATGCTTAATCTCTGCACATTCACAGCCTCTGAATTGCGGACATATCTAACAACGGTTTGAAGAGATTCGGGAGGACAAACAAGCTATTAAACATTTAAGTGTGTTGACAGCTAAAGTAAAGTGTATTTAGCTCAGTGTCATTATAGGACCCAATGGGCCAGTCAGTGGAGTCAGCCTCTTCCACTGTAGCTCTATTAGTCTCTGTAGTGGAGCTGTGAATAACCTAGACGTGGGTTTAAACAGCGTTTGTTTTCTTTCAGACACTTTCGAGCGTTCGATTCAGCCAGATGGGCTGGGTTTGTACTTTTCTGGACTATGCGATTGGTTCTATTGCGTCAGGAAAGCTTGATCATGTGTGAAAGAAAAAAGATACTTCTTGAACCCAGGTATGTGTGCGTGTGTGTGTGTGTGTGTGTACGACTGCTGCTTCTCTGCTTCTCACATACCCATATCTGTTCATCTGTAAGAGCAGACATGGGGATACCAATGGCCATGTGGTCAGAGACCGTGTCAAGCTGGTGTTACAGAGAGAGAGAGAGAGAGAGAGGAGAGAGAGAAGGAGAGAGAGAGAGAGAGAGGAGAGAGAGAGAGAGAGAGAGAGGAGAGAGAGAGAGAGAGAGAGGAGAGAGAGAAGGAGAAAGAGAGAGAGAGAGAGAGAGAGGAGAGAGAGAAGGAGAGAGAGAGAGAGAGAGAGAGAGAGAGAGAGAGAGAGAGAGAGAGAGAGAGAGAGAGAGAAGGAGAGAGAGAGAGAGAGAGAGAGAGAGAGGAGAGAGAGAGAGAGAGAGGAGAGAGAGAAGGAGAAAGAGAGAGAGAGAGAGAGAGAGAGGAGAGAGAGAAGGAGAGAGAGAGAGAGAGAGAGAGAGAGAGAGAGAGAGAGAGAGAAGGAGAGAGAGAGAGAGAGAGAGAGAGAGAGAGAGAGAGAGAGAGAGAGAGAGAGAGAGAGAGAGAGCGAGAGACTAATCATCCTGGAATATCCAAGGCCTGAGGTCATCTGCCTTTGGCCTAAAGAGCAGGAACCCGGACTTCACCAAAGAAATCGATAATACAGACATTGTCATCCTGCAAGAAACCTGGTATAGAGGAGATGGACCCACTGGTTGCCCTCTAGGTTACAGAGAGCTGGTAGTCCCATCCACCAAACTACCAGGTGTGAAACAGGGAAGGGACTCAGGGGGTATTCTAATTTGGTATAGAGCAGACCTAACTCACTCCATTAAATTAATCAAAACAGGAACATTCTACATTTGGCTAGAAATTCAAAAGGAAATGATCCTAACAGAGAAAAATGTCCTCCTGTGTGCTACCTATATCCCCACACTAGAATCCCCATACTTTAATGAAGACAGCTTCTCGATCCTGGAGGGGGAAATCAATCATTTCCAGGCCCAGGGACATGTACTAGTCTGTGGCGACCTAAATGCCAGAACCGGACAAGAACCTGACACCCTCAGCACACAGGGGGACAAACACCTGCCTGGAGGTGACAGCATTCCCTCCCACATATGCCCCCCTAGGCACAACTATGACAACATAACCAACAAAAACGGGTCACAACTCCTGCAGCTCTGTCGCACGCTGGGTATATATATACATAGTCAACGGTAGAATTTGAGGGGACTCCTATGGTAGGTACACCTATAGCTAATCTCTTGGCAGTATTACTGTAGACTGCTTTATCACTGACCTCAACCCAGAGTCTCTCAGAGCGTTCACAGTCAGCCCACTGACACCCCTATCAGACCACAGCAAAATCACAGTCTACTTAAACAGAGCAATACTCAATCATGAGGCATCAAAGCCAAAGGAACTGAGTAACATTAAGAAATGCTATAGATGGAAGGAATGCAGTTTGGAAACCTACCAAAAAACAATTAGGCAACAACAAATTAAATCCCTTTTAGACAATTTCCTGGGTAAAACGTTCCACTGTAATAGTGAAGGTGTAAACTTGGCAGTAGAAAATCTTAACAGTGTATTTGACCTCTCAGCTTCCCTATCAAATCTAAAAATCTCAAATAGAAAACCGAAGAAAATTAACAACAATGATAAATGGTTTGATGAAGAATGCAAAAATCTAAGAAAGAAATTGAGAAACCTGTCCAACCAAAAACACAGAGACCTAGAAAACCTGAGTCCACACCTTTTTTTAATATGTATATATGTTTTTACCTTTATTTAACGAGGCAAGTCAGTTAAGAACAAATTCTTATTTTCAATGACGGCCTAGGAACAGTGGGTTAACTGCCTGTTCAGGGGCAGAACGCCGTAGGCAGACCTGGCTCTCAAGAGAAGACAGGCTATGTGCAACACTGCCCACAAAATGAGGTGGAAACTGAGCTGCACTTCCTAACCTCCTGCCCAATGTATGACCATATTAGAGAGACATATTTCCCTCAGATTACACAGATCCACAAAGAATTCAAAAACAAATCCAATTTTGATAAACTCCCATATCCACTGGGTGAAATTCCACAGTGTGCCATTACAGCAGCAAGATGTGTGACCTGTTGCCATGAGAAAAGGGCAACCAGTGAAGAACACACACCATTGTAAATACAACCCATATTTATGCTTATATATTTTATCTTGTGTCCTTTGCCATTTGTACATTGTTAAAACACTGTATATATATATATATATATATATATATATATATATATATATATATATATAACATTTGTAATGTCTTTATTGTTTTGAAACTTCTGTATGTGTAATGTTTACTGTTAATTTGTATTGTTTATTTCACTTTATTTATTATCTACCTCACTTGCTTTGGCAATGTTAACACATGTTTCCCATGCCAATAAAGCCCTTGAATTGAATTGAATTGAGAGAGAGAGGAGAGAGAGAGAGAGAGAGAGAGAGAGAGAGAGAGAGAGAGAGGAGAGAAGAGAGAGAAGAGAGAGAGGAGAGAGAGAGAGGAGAGGAGAGAGGAGAGAAGAGAGAGAAGAGAGAGGAGAGAGAGAGGAGAGAGAGGAGAGAGAGAGACAGAGAGAGAGAGGAGAGAGAGAGGAAAGAGAGAGATACGAAGAACAGTGTGAGAGAGCTGAGAGAGAGAGGAGAGAGAAGAGAGAGGAGAGAGAGAGAGAGAGAGAGAGAGGAGAGGATAGAGGAGAGAAGAGAGAGAAGAGAGAGGAGAGAGAGAGAGGAGAGGAGAGAGGAGAGAAGAGAGAGAAGAGAGAGGAGAGAGAGAGGAGAGAGAGGAGAGAGAGGAGAGAGAGAGAGAGAGAGACAGAGAGAGAGAGGAGAGGAGAGGAGAAAGAGAAGAGAGAGGAGAGAGAGGAGAGAGAGAGAGAGAGAGAGACAGAGAGAGAGAGGAGAGAGAGAGGAGGGAGAGAGATAAGAAGAACAGTGTGAGAGAGATGAGAGAGATAGAGAGATGAGAGAGATAGAGAGAGAGAGAGGAGAGAAAAGAGAGAGAGAGAGCTAGGCATAGAACTAGAGAGAAAGAGAGAGAGACAGAGTCATGTTAACACCACCTAGACTCTGAGATATACAGACAACAGAGTCATGTTAACACCACCTAGACTCTGAGATATACAGACAACAGAGTCATGTTAACACCACCTAGACTCTGAGATATACAGACTACAGAGTCATGTTAACACCTCCTAGACTCTGAGATATACAGACTACAGAGTCATGTTAACACCACCTAGACTCTGAGATATACAGACTACAGAGTCATGTTAACACCACCTAGACTCTGAGACATACAGACTACAGAGTCATGTTAACACCACCTAGACTCTGAGATATACAGACTACAGAGTCATGTTAACACCTCCTAGACTCTGAGATATACAGAGTCATGTTAACAACACCTAGACTCTGAGACATACAGACTACAGAGTCATGTTAACACCACCTAGACTCTGAGATATACAGACTACAGAGTCATTTTAACACCACCTAGACTCTGAGATATACAGACTAGAGTCATGTTAACACCACCTAGACTCTGAGATATACAGACTACAGAGTCATGTTAACAACACCTAGACTCTGAGACATACAGACTAGAGAGTCATGTTAACACCACCTAGACTCTGAGATATACAGACTACAGAGTCATGTTAACACCACCTAGACTCTGAGATATACAGACTACAGAGTCATGTTAACACCACCTAGACTCTGAGATATACAGACTACAGAGTCATGTTAACACCTCCTAGACTCTGAGATATACAGACTACAGAGTCATGTTAACACCACCTAGACTGAGATATACAGACTACAGAGTCATGTTAACACCACCTAGACTCTGAGATATACAGACTACAGAGTCATGTTAACACCACCTAGACTCTGAGATATACAGAGTCATGTTAACACCACCTAGACTCTGAGATATACAGAGTCACGTTAACACCACCTAGACTCTGAGACATACAGACTACAGAGTCATGTTAACACCACCTAGACTCTGAGATATACAGACTATAGTCATGTTAACACCACCTAGACTCTGAGATATACAGACTACAGAGTCATGTTAACACCTCCTAGACTCTGAGATATACAGAGTCATGTTAACACCACCTAGACTCTGAGACATACAGACTACAGAGTCATGTTAACACCACCTAGACTCTGAGATATACAGACTACAGAGTCATGTTAACACCACCTAGACTCTGAGATATACAGACTAGAGTCATGTTAACACCACCTAGACTCTGAGATATACAGAGTCATGTTAACACCACCTAGACTCTGAGATATACAGACTAGAGTCATGTTAACACCTCCTAGACTCTGAGATATACAGACTACAGAGTCATGTTAACACCACCTAGACTCTGAGATATACAGACTAGAGTCATGTTAACACCACCTAGACTCTGAGATATACAGAGTCATGTTAACACCACCTAGACTCTGAGATATACAGACTAGAGTCATGTTAACACCTCCTAGACTCTGAGATATACAGACTACAGAGTCACGTTAACACCACCTAGACTCTGAGATATACAGACTACATAGTCACGTTAACACCACCTAGACTCTGAGACATACAGAGTCATGTTAACACCACCTAGACTCTGAGACATACAGACTACAGAGTCATGTTAACACCACCTAGACTCTGAGATATACAGACTAGAGTCACGTTAACACCACCTAGACTCTGAGATATACAGACTACAGAGTCACGTTAACACCACCTAGACTCTGAGACATACAGAGTCATGTTAACACCACCTAGACTCTGAGACATACAGACTACAGAGTCATGTTAACACCACCTAGACTCTGAGATATACAGACTAGAGTCATGTTAACAACACCTAGACTCTGAGACATACAGACTACAGAGTCATGTTAACACCACCTAGACTCTGAGATATACAGACTACAGAGTCATGTTAACACCACCTAGACTCTGAGATATACAGACTACATAGTCATGTTACACACACAGGATGGGTGGAGGACTTGGTGTGGGGGGGTAGAGCTTACCTGTGGGAGAGACCCGGGCCGGGGGCTGCACGGAGCGGCGGTGGAGGGCAGGGGCGTTGGGGGGCTGGGGGCTGCTCTGGCTGGGGGGTACAGGGGACAGGTGAAGGGGGATGTCATCACTACCACTGCTTGGACCTAGAGAGGGGACAGACGGAGGGAAACAAAGAGGTTAGGGTTAGGGTTACGTTAGGGTTAGGTTAGGGTTAGGTTAGGGTTAGGATAGGGTTAGGTTAGGGTTAGGGTTACGTTAGGGTTAGGTTAGGGTTAGGTTATGGTTAGGTTAGGGTTACGTTAGGGTTAGGGTTACGTTAGGGTTAGGTTAGGGTTAGGGTTATGTTAGGGTTAGGTTTACGTTAGGGTTAGGGTTAGGGTTAGGTTAGGGTTAGGTTATGGTTAGGTTAGGGTTACGTTAGGGTTAGGTTAGGGTTAGGGTTACGTTAGGGTTAGGTTTACGTTAGGGTTACGTTAGGGTTAGGTTAGGGTTACTTTAGGGTTAGGGTTACGTTAGGGTTAGGTTAGGGTTAGGGTTAGGTTAGGGTTACGTTAGGGTTAGGGTTACGTTAGTGTTAGGTTAGGGTTACGTTAGGGTTAGGTTAGGGTTAGGGTTACGTTAGGGTTAGGTTAGGGTTATGTTAGGGTTAGGTTAGGGTTAGGGTTACGTTAGGGTTAGGTTAGGGTTACAACTCAGTTATTCATAACATCATAAATGCTTCCACATGTAACCCAACGCCTCTGAATCAGAGAGTAACCCTAACGTAACCATAACGTAACCATAACGTAACCCTAACCCTTATTCATAACATCATAAATGTTTCCACATGTAACCCAACGCCCCTGAATCAGAGAGTAACCCTAACGTAACCATAACGTAACCATAACGTAACCCTAACGTAACCCTAACCCTTATTCATAACATCATAAATGTTGCCACATTCAACATTCGGTGTTGGCTGAATTAGCTCTGCATACAACAGTACAACGACGGCTTCAAAAAAACCAAACACAGTATTTAACCAGTAATAACGTGCTTCTCCCGCTCTCAGTGTGAATACAACTATCTCTGAGAAGGAGGTGTGCTGGGTTCTGGCTCGGGGGGACATTAGATATTGTCTCTAGGTTGATCTGGGAGGTGTGCTGGGTTCTGGCTCAGGGGGACATTAGATATTGTCTCTAGGTTGATCTGTATTAATGACTGCAGTTTCCTGGTCCTACCTCCTCGTCTCTAGCCCCATACACTGGCCCGACCAACCAGTGCTCCCATACATTGTCTAACCAGAGCTATCTGCATTGTGTCCCGCCACCCGCCAACCCCTCTTTAACGCTGCTGCTACTCTGTTCATCATATATGCATAGTCACTTTAACCATACCTACATGTACATACTACCTCAATCAGCCTGACTAACAGGTGTCTGTATATATCCTCCCTACTGTATATAGCCTCTCTACTGTATATAACCTCTCTACTGTATGTAGCCTCTCTACTGTATATAGCCTCTCTACTGTATATAGACTCTCTACTGTATATAGCCTCTCTACTGTATATAGCCTCTCTACTGTATATAACCTCTCTACTGTATGTAGCCTCTCTACTGTATATAGCCTCTCTACTGTATATAGACTCTCTACTGTATATAGCCTCTCTACTGTATATAACCTCTCTACTGTATATAGCCTCTCTACTGTATATAGCCTCTCTACTGTATATAACCTCTCTACTGTATATAGCCTCTCTACTGTATGTAGCCTCTCTACTGTATATAGCCTCCCTACTGTATATAGCCTCTCTACTGTATATAGCCTCTCTACTGTATATAACCTCTCTACTGTATATAGCCTCTCTACTGTATATAGCCTCCCTACTGTATATAGCCTCTCTACTGTATATAGCCTCTCTACTGTATATAGCCTCTCTACTGTATATAGCCTCTCTACTGTATATAGCCTCTCTACTGTATATAGCCTCTCTACTGTATATAGCCTCTCTACTGTATATAGCCTCTCTACTGTATATAGCCTCTCTACTGTATATAGCCTCTCTACTGTATATAGCCTCTCTACTGTATATAGCCTCTCTACTGTATATAGCCTCTCTACTGTATATAACCTCTCTACTGTATATAGCCTCTCTACTGTATATAGCCTCTCTACTATAGCCTCTCTACTGTATATAGCCTCGCTACTTTTATAGCCTCTCTACTGTATATAGCCTCTCTACTGTATATAACCTCTACTGTATATAGCCTCTACTGTATATAGCCTCTCTACTGTATATAGCCTCTCTACTGTATATAGCCTCTCTACTGTATATAGCCTCTCTACTGTATATAGCCTCTCTACTGTATATAGCCTCTCTACTGTATATAGCCTCTCTACTGTATATAGCCTCTCTACTGTATATAGCCTCTCTACTGTATATAACCTCTCTACTGTATATAACCTCTCTACTGTATATAGCCCCTCTACTGTATATAGCCTCTCTACTGTATATAGCCTCTCTACTGTATATAGCCTCTCTACTGTATATAGCCTCTCTACTGTATATAGCCTCTCTACTGTATATAGCCTCTCTACTGTATATAGCCTCTACTGTATATAGCCTCTACTGTATATATCCTGTCTTCTTACTGTTGTTTTATTTCTTTACCTATCTATTGTTCACCTAATACATTTTCTGTACTATTGGTTAGAGCCTGTAAGTAAG